>NC_083465.1:17395800-17658300 GCF_030014155.1 Tachysurus vachellii
AAACATTTATATATTGTATTTCAACAAAGTGACATGGAATTATTTTATTGACTGAATTTTACTCAGGCTCAGTGGAAAGTTTGAAAACTTGCTAGCTAAGTGTAGCTAAGCTAGCTACAGTAGGTGTGAATGCTGTTGGATGAAAAAATGGTCATAAGCCTAATGAGTTGAGTTAGTAATTAGATACAGCATGGATAACCGTATGGTCTGAAGTGTGGTATTTTGCTCACGTTACAGTGATTGATGTGTTTTATGTCTACATGTAGTGAAATGTTCATTGCTAACCATTTTTCATGTTTATTCATGCTCTGACTTTTTAAAATCTATAAGTGAGATTTGATTAAAAAGAAATGTTGTACTTAGCAATTTGTTGTACTTATCAGTGTCATGTATAAGCTATATATATATATATATATATATATATATATATATATATATATATATATACCCACCTATAATTCTGTCATTTTTAAAATTATAGAAATATCCTAGAACATTTTCCTTTGGATATACAGGATAAAACAGATAAAATCCTTTACTCTTCTAGATAGATGACTGTTGTGTACAATATGTGGGTGGTCGGTGTGTGTGTGTGTGTGTGAGTGTGTGTGGTTATATGTGTGGGGGTGTGTGGAAGTTGGAAGAAGAGAGCGTGTTTGTAGGAAATGGGCCACCGATGAGGGCTGATTGACAGGCTGCAGAATGCTAGGTCAGGTAGCATGTGGCGAGTGTGTCCATGTTTTGCGTGCCTAAACAGAAGCATGTATAAGCGTAGCCTCGGCCCTTTCTGACAGCTCAGACACCATGCAGCTGCTGGCTTGATTGAGACATCTGCAGCAAGCAGATGGGCTTAGAGAAGAACAGGGTTTTGATGTCTATCACTGACATTAAAACAGCAATACACTGCATTTACACAATGTGAGGTGAAGGCGGAGGCCAGTTACACGTTCGGCTGTGGGACGAAGGCTCTGTCTACAACACCTGAGTGCTGTCTTCTCCACTGAATTTCCTTACAACTTTCCCTTTAGCTTAAGAATTGGGTTACTCATTGGGTTGCTCAAAGAGCTCGAAGGAAAGATGTTTTTATTTTATTTATTTTATTTTTTTTACAGTACAGTGATACAGCCATGTAGTGGAGTAGGTGGAGTTTGTTTGCTATACCATATTCTGAGTTTGCAAATTGAAAGTGCAAAAGTTAAAGTCTTTTTTCTTTCTCTTTGCCATTCCTGCCTCTCTCTCTCTCTCTCTCTCTCTCTCTCTCTCTCTCTCTCTCTCTCTCTCTCTATCTTTCTGTGTCTGCAGTTGGTCTCGGATCATGTGTTGGAGGTACAGCTTTCTTCCAGTCAGCTCTGGATTTGTGGATCCCTTGAGAAAGCAACACATGCTGAAATGTGCACTTTTCACAAGTATTCATTCCTGCACTCTTATCATCTGCTTTATTTATTCTCCACACAGTTATGCAAAAGCTTTTGCTGTCTGGCTGTGATTTCTAACGAATGGCAGCACTTAAAATGTAAAACATTTATGATTATCAAAGCAAAGCATTAGAGTGGTCAGTAGTGACCTTTGTGTTTTACACTGTCTCTTCTCTCTTGTTTTTATCCCATTTTCAGTTCCCGGTCCAACTTTCCGTCCATTTCTATTTTATGTGAAAACCCCGACCAGCCATTGCAGAGCCATGTGACGTCCGAGACCTGAGCGAGTCTCGGGTTGCCATAGCATTGGGGTTATTAAGAGATCCAGTGGCTGCCTCCCCTTTTATGATTCTCTGGCTGAATAAAAATTTAAAAGGCCATTAAACACCATTACCCCTCCAGTGTAGGTGTCACTGCGAGTGATGCTGAGTGAAGTAGCTTATTTTTCTATTAGCAGAACGAGGAGAGCTGGAGAGAGCACAGGGCCAGGGTAAACGAGTCTTTGCTCTAGACTGGCCACACGGTCACTCTTTAATTAGCCTGCCCTTCTCCTCTTTGTCTAATGGAGCTCTGAGCTCTGAAAAGGGTAAGTCTTTCCAAACAAGCTCATAGCATACATTAGTCGCATTGGCACAGGTAGTGCCTAGATCTTCCTGGAGTAAGTGAATGAAGTATTTTCTCAGTCCAATTAAAGTACATGCAGGACCGCTACAGTCCGTACAAAGAATATAATCTCAGTGGAATGTACTTCTCATATTTCAGCCTTGAATTACAGTTAAGAAATGGTATTAAAATGTGGCATGCTGCAATTAGATTAAACTCTTCCTCCTCCTCATCATCTCCTCATTCTCACATTTACAGCTCCAGAGAGTGGTATGTGGAAATGGGGAACAGAGGGGCTGGGCTGGAAAGACTCACTTTCAGGCAGATGGTGAGAAGACAGGGGAGCAGTCACCCCACTGCTCAGCCAGCAGAGACACACACTCACAGAGACATTCATAGTGGCGCACACAAACACACACACACACACATACACACACATTCATAGTGGCACACACATACTCACTCACACACAGACTCACACATACACACTCACACAGACTCACACACATGCACACACACTCATGCACACACACATTCATAGTGGCACACACATACACACTTACACACAGACTTACACACACACACATACACACACACACACACCCCAGACACTTTCTGAACAGCTATCTGTCATAATATTTCATTGAACAAACCTGATCTGTGGCATGACCTTTATTCTGCTCAGTGTTTGCACCACACACGCACTCGTGTACCAGGTCCCTTTTCCTGAATCTGTCCTATGTTTTAAAACACTTCTGCTTGCCACTTTAGGCTCCAGCTTTTCTCCTCTCTTTTTTTTCTCCAACTCCCTTTAAGAGCCCTTTAAGGATGATTACTCTCCAACTGAAGATCAGGTTTTTATGTTGATCTCGACCGCTTTAGTGTTGTCAGGAGCACAGAAGCGAGTTATACATCTCACCAAGACAGAAGTCCTTTAAAGCTCACAAAAGCAGAGAGAAAAGCCTGTATATACAGTAGCACTTCACTCTTTTTTTTCCCGAGTGGCATTATCAGGTGCCTTCTCTTTGTGTTTTTTTTCCTCTGTTGTTAAGCTCATAAGTTTGCCTGTGTTCCATGTAACCCCGTGCGATGTGCGACACTCACCAGCCGCTCCCATATGGCGAGGAAAGAAAGAGGCTTTGTCACATTCCAGGTTGGGATGTTTTTTTTTCTCCTTACAGCATTGCAAACAGGCACAAACGCAGTGAGAGATTGCCTAATTACAACAGGCCTTTTTTAATTATTCTCCCAAAGCTGAAAGGAGGAGGGAGCGCCGAGCTCTCCCTCTGGCCTACACTCTCATCTGTAGCGGACAACAGACAACTTCGGGCTGGGACACGCATTCGGTTTAACACGTGTCACGCTTACATCCAGAGGTTGTCAGACATGCCTCTTTTTAAAATTCATTAGCATGTTGCTTGCAAATTGGCTGTAGAATTGTAGTCTCTTAATTAGGGACTGCTAAGTAACTTTTTGTAACTTTGACTTTGTATTTACTTGCTGTTTCGAGTCTTTAGCTGGACGTAATTTCCCCAGTTACCTCCTTGTTTGAGAGTCTTGCGGATGCCTTAATATTATATTTAGTGTGGCTTATGAAATTTGGTGCATCTGTGTAAAAATTGTGTATCGTTTCAGGTTAAACTACAGATGGCACACTAAGGCACTGGCTGTTAATAATGAAGGATGCTTGGCATTATTTGTGTCTGCATGTAAAGTGTTTTGTCAAAAGTAGGCGAGTTTTGCTAGCCTGGTAGATTTATGTATCCCACAGGGATTGCTGGCCCACTAAGATGCTGCCGTTGCTCTACATAATTATAATGAGAAGGTCCTTGTAAACTCATTAATATTTGAGTCTAAAATGTTTCATCACACAAAATGTGACTGATGCACATTTATTTACAGGAGATGTGCTTTAAAAAGGTTCACAGTGTAAATCATTTATAATAGTTGAAAGTCAAAAAGGTGCAAAGAAAGTTGAAAATAATAACGACATCTTTGAAGCCATGAACTGGGACATCTGTGATATTTGAGTAAATGAGAGGATAGTGTGTTTATCACAGAGATGTCGATAACACTTCTGTAGGCTGTCTCTCTGCATTAGGGAAATATGACTGTGTGTGTGTGTGTGTGTGTGTGTGTGTGAAATCAGGCTGCATTAACATTTGTTGTGAGAGGTTTTCCAAGGATTAAGCTGGCCTGAACTACGTTGGCCATTCATTAACCTTGGCTCCAGAACGCTAGCTTTAATACAATACAGACACTTAATCTGGCCCGCTAACACAGCTAAGGCGATGTAGTACAGTGTGATTTTGCAGTGAGTTCCCTTTCACCATTTCACTAATTAAGCCTTGAGTGCAACATCAGGTCTTCCTTTGCGCTATCATCATTTTAAATGTATTTTTGATTGATTTGTGTTGGCCTTAACTATGCTTTGTGAAAGATCAATAAATAAAGATCAATACTTTAATGTTTTCTTCAGACCCTATATTAAAAAATAGATTGCCTATAAAGAGGGCTAAATTACAGATAGTTGTGCCTTCACTGAATGCATGTCAACTGGAATTTAATTGGACAACGCTGAAGCATTTGGGATTAGTTGAGGGAGTTCTGGCACAGAGCAAAGAGACAGAGTGAGGAACTGAGAGAATAAAGAGAAATCCTATTAC
This sequence comes from Tachysurus vachellii, assembly GCF_030014155.1. Classification (NCBI taxonomy): domain Eukaryota; kingdom Metazoa; phylum Chordata; class Actinopteri; order Siluriformes; family Bagridae; genus Tachysurus; species Tachysurus vachellii. The sequence continues at coordinate 17,400,485 of NC_083465.1, forward strand.
AGTGGAACTAAAGTTATCCTAGTGACCACTGAGCATGACACCATGCACACCACCCAGTAACTAACATAAGCACTATTCGGACGGGACTAGTTTTACAGCGTCGTTAGAGAAATTTCAGTTTCACAGACGTACTTTGTGATTTTAATCCCTTCCGAATCTGCCATGTCTGTCTTTTTCTCACACAACCTGTGTAAAAATTCCAGAGCAAATTACCTACTGTTTTTCAGCAAAATCGGCGCTCCTCTGAGAAATCTAATCCCGCCTGAATGCGAATGTCTGTGATTGGCGAAAATGTTTTTTCCAAAACGCGTTTTCTTGTCTGTTTTGGTCAACGTGAACTACCGTATTAACCCTAGCACACCGGTATTCAAGTTTCTGCTTTCTGCACACCAATAATGGATGTAAATGTGTTTGCTACCCTGCGAAGAAATAAAATAAAATGAAATCAACAAGAAGAGCCAAATCACGTAAATTGTTAAGACTGGCTACTGTAATATCAGTTTCAGGTAAGAGTACCTTCATTTCTATAGTCAATTACATAACGTGAAAATTAGTTAAAAACGTATTTATTCCAGTGGGTTTATAAGAAGTTCTATATAAAACCATATGATGTTAAACATTTTTTACATTTGTTTTTTTTTTTTATTATTTTTTCGCCGCCATTTTACTATTGATCGGTCATATGACCATATGCAATCCACGCATCCTGGACATGTGGTCTTGTGCAACGCCCACATGTAAAACACAGACACTCCTACCTCCGTAATAAACACAGAGATGTTAGTCCCGTCCGAATCCATACATGAAATGACAGACGTCGGCTGAAAAGAATTCTAACTCAAACGTCGTTTGGAAAACTAGTGCCGTCCGAATAGGGCTTAGTCCATGTTTGATACAACTTACTTGTCATAATTGTTACACTGTCATACCATACAATACAGTACTATACTATACTTTACAGTACTATACAGTACTACACTATACTATACCATACAATACAGTACTATACTATACTTTACAGTACTATACAATGCTATACCATACTATACAGTACTATACTACACTACACTATAACTGCACTATAACTATACTATAGCGTACTATAACTATACTATACAATACAATACCATATGTTAGTATACTTTAATATACTTTATCATAAAATACAATGTTATACCACACAATTCTATACTACATTCTATACTACAAACCCACAGCATTCACATAAAATGAACAATATCATTGCAGAATGTACATTATATGTACAGAATGCCACCTGTAAAATGTCAAAAGCCTTCAAAGCCTCTGAACAAATTTTCATGGTTTTAGTTATCTAAGGTTTCTGGACTTTTCTGAGTGAAATTCTGGAAACATTTCATTGAAGCCTTAGTGGGCCAGGACTCAAGCTTGGCTATGTAAAGAAGTTACTATAGCGCATGTAGCTGCAGATCATAAATGTAGCCCAGACCTACAGTACAGAGCATCACAGAAGCATATCATCTTGTCTCCTGTCCCCACTTCTTCATCCTGGAATGCAGGAAGGGGTTGTATCAGGTGCTTCTGGTGGCCTTCAGAGAAGGTTCTCATACCACAACGGCTGGGGAACATTGAGGGAGGAAACTGGAGACCTATTAATATGCTGAAAATATTTCAGTTGATCAGTGATGGCATTTATTATTCATCCTGCATTTGTTAGCTAACAATCAGTATGCTATGGAGAAACAACATAATGATTAGGATGGAGTCTTGATACAATATCCTGGTTTAAGACAAGACGTAGAACGGCATAGAATGGGCACCAAATGTGTTATCGGGCAAGCATTGATATTGAGTATTTTGTATTATGTGTCAAAATCAATTTTTTAAAATGCATTTATTGTCTACGTACCTGCAATTAGCAGTAGACATGAGTCTCTGCACCTCTATTCTTTTCTCTTCCGTTCTTTCTTCTCTCCTGCAGCTGGCATGAGGGAGGAAAGGGACAGCTGTGGGCTAAGTCCAGCCTGAGCCTGTAGGGAGCGGGGGGTTAACACAACAGAGGATCCAGTCCCTGGGCTTCCTTTAATAGCCCCAGTTTGACCCTGGCTCACCACACACAGGCTCTATTGCTGGTCTTTGATTAATGGCCTCTTTTTCCTGCACACACACACATTTAGATACATACAGCACATACACACACACATGTACATGCACTGTTATATTACTATGGAGCTTTGCAACCTATGCTGCACTGGGACTTCAGTGTGTGGATGATGCGCCTCTATCGTTTCCCCCTCATCACTTTTTTTTGATTCATTAGGCAAAGTGTGTGTGTGTGTGTGTGTGTGTGTGTATGTGGACAGTTTGAGAAAAAGGTTGAGATAGCCATCTGAAGTGGATTGATTTCCTCCATAGAGTGTGCTTATCAGTTCTGTAGTCAATAAACAAATGAGCTCTGAAGATGTGTGTGCATTTGTATATGCATGTTTGTGTGTATGTGTATGCATTCATTTGCACACAGCAGTGCATGATCCTTAAGTCTTATCCTACACAATGTAGTAGGTTAAATCTAGTGGCTAAAGATAGACACTGAAGATTAACACACACTTATTAGTATTTGATTGAAGTGAACACACTGTACTGCACTTTATCTCATTTGCTGAAGCCAGTGTGCTTTATATCACAGTTAAACTAAAACTTTGCACAATGCCACAGTCTCTTTATGCTGCGTGCTAAGATTTTAGAAGTTGTATGTGCCTGCTTCTTTATTTTAGCCTGATATCTTTTATCAAATGGCTTACCAAATCATATACGGTACTAATATGATCTGTTACGACATCAACACTATGTGCTATTAAAGATTTAATCGGTAATAAATTGTGGTGTTTCCTGTGTACACTTTCTGTTCTGATAAGGTCACCAGTTTGGTGCAGATCAGTTTTTCACATGTAAGAGAGGTTATACATCTTACCGTAATTTATCATTTTATTTTTTTTCTTAGGCTATCTTGATGGAACTGGGTGCAGACTGCCATGCTTCCATGCCCATGGCTTCCATCAGTGCAGAGCCAACTGGCCATCCGTGATCATCATTAACAGCAATTCTCTATTGGATTGTCTTTCAGTCTAAATTTCCAGAATCGTCTGGAAGGCTGTGCTGTCCGTTTTCTCTTCTACTCAAAGCCTTTGTCTAAGAAATCTTTCTTCTCTTGGTTTCAAGGCCATGAGAAAGCAGAATTATGCATCATTAGATCCATGATAATTGTCACTAGAGGTTAGGAATCCTTACATAAGATACACAAGAGTCTCCACAATGTTTTAATCCACATTGGGAACAATTTTTTTAGCTAGTGAGTGCTGGTCAAAGAAAAGCGAGTGTGTGGAGTGCATTCTGTCCATTCAACCAGACCTCGGTCACTCTGGGAGGTTAAGCTGGCGTAAATGTTGGGAGTTGCAACAGGTCAGCTTTAGTGCATTTTGTTGTAATTGGGTCCCGGTTGCCTTGTCAGAAATCAATTCATGTTAGGAACTGGCTAACATGGAGAGGTCAAGGCTTCTGCAGCCTAAATATTTTATATGTACTACACATCTTAAGCTTTTAAAGTTGCTGCTGTCCTGTGTTTTTTCCCCCTCATTTTCCTGTCACATACAGTAGATGCTATTGGCTGTGCCCCCAGGTCAGGGCTGGGTCAAAATCAATTATAATCAATTATTAAGTGTTGTGTGTGTCTAGTGAGGTTGAGAAAAAGAGCAGCTTGGAGTAGACTCAGTATGTGTAAGAGTTCCAACTTTTTTTTTTTTTTTTTTTTTTTTGTATTTATCTGGATCAAGATTGCTAAACCTGAGAAAAACATTGTTCCTTTTTAGACAGAAAAGCCAAAATATCTTTATCTCTTATTGACCTTTTTGCTGAGAAGGTACTTTGTGCACTGCAAACTTTTTGCTGCTAAAACTTTATGTACAAAAATAGGTCTGAGCTGGAATACATACGGTCCTTTATAGGATGACTTTTGACTGCTTGTACACTGGTTCAGATCAAATTTTCCTGAATGCCGTGAACTTTCACCTTGTTTATTTAGACTTTTCACCTTACTGTATAGTCTGGCACTTTGCTCTACTCAACATAAATGTCAAGAGGATCATTTTGTAGTCTTCATTTTTCATTTTCATGCCCTATATTTGTGTTTTTAGTTGGCATCATCAACTGAGCGGTTTTCATCACATTAGAAGGCACTTATTGGTCAAATTCAGAAAAGGGCATATTCAAAAATGGTTTCTAAACGGTTTAATGCAAGACTAAATTTGTGACGCAAAACAAAGTGAAACCTTTAGAAAAAGAGATTTGAAGCAATAGACTAGTGGATCTATATGATCTATAGTAAATCTCTATATGATTTTGTTTGGGAATATTCTTCACCCTTAAAATTCAAAATCAGAATCAAATTGCTTGTGACACTTCATAAATCCCTAAGCATAAGCCGAAGTCTAGCTTTACTAAACCAACTCTGAGTATCTTTAAGTGATTTAATTAAAAATACAAACTCAGCACAGCATGAAGAGATTGAAAAAAAAAACAAGAGTGACTGGGTCCTGCTGTCTGTTTTGAGGTAGGGTGTGTGTGTGCACCCGGTGGCCCTTCCTCTCATTAGCACAAACATGAAGGGGCCCACTGTAGTGGTGAAACAATTCAGCAATATCGTCTTCACCTCTCTTCACTTTGTACTCTTGTTTGAGCTCTCCACATGCATGCAATTACACTGAATGAACAAAAAGAATTGGTGTGTGTGGCTATTCATGCTATTCAGGGCTAGATGAAATCCAAACTTTCCAATCCCACAGCTCTTTAGAGTTTATCAGGGTGCCAAATAAGTTCAATCGTTCAAGGTGGATTGTTTTCATCCCTCTGAAAATACAAATTTGATTTCCTTCAAGCACAAACCAGGCAGCTATGGTGTTTGGATGGGGCATGATTTGTTTTTGACTGTAGCTAAATAAGAGCTGTCCCTGATGGAGCACAACAGTCACTGCAGGAGCCAGTAGAGGAGTCAACGTTCTGGATCTATGGCATTTTTTTCCTTCTAAAGAAGAAGGGCTAGAGAGACCAATTGACAAGCTGGCCTTAAGTGGGATGAGAGGCGAAGGCGCTTCAGCCAGCCTGGTCGATCGGGTGCCGGCTGATTGAGAGGTGGTACATCAGAGGCACATGACGTTCCACACCAATGAGCAATCTTCTCTATCAGAGAGTATTTTTTTCTCAATCAATCAATAGTGCTTCCATCAGGGGAGGACAGTCGCCATTGCCCTGGTCCACAGTATCTGCTTCGACCACATGCAGGACAATATAATGTCTTCTCAGACCTTCAGCACTAAGAGCATTTATCAATGATGCACACAGGTTGAGTGGCTACCAGTTCATCTACTTAAATTATACCCATCACACAGTTGAGAGTACTATCCAGTCTCGTTTTCATCAGTGCTTCAATCATGAATGAAGGGGTTGTGCTATTATCAATTAGATCTTGAAATCATGACTGGATTAATCTGAATTCTGGATACTTCTTTAACCACTTTTAACTTAACTGTGAGTCAAGATTCCCCCCTTCCTTTTCTCTGATGAACAGGCTGAGGAGAGGGAGTAATTGGTAGTACGGTGCATCTTACAGGAACAACTAATGAAGTGGTGTGGCTCACCGGCGGTGTACAGCGATGTAGGAGGATGGCTGTATGGGGATTACCGTCCCAGTCCTTCAGCATGCGGAGAACAGTGAATTAATCTCCAATCTCACCAATTCAACGAGTCCCCAGAGCTTGCTTAATTAACCTAATAAAAAATACTAATAGAACAATTTCCAAAGGTAAATTTAATTTACTTGTCGGCCTTGTACATCAATAGGGATAAAGACGACCGGGTACTTAGCTGTCTCTGTTAGCGTCCGTGCCGGCTCCTAATAAATATGAGCTCATTCACAGCTTCAGATGATTAGGCCTCCTGTCAGTGGTCCCAGTTAAATTGTGATGAAAATAGGGGCTGATAGCAGAATTAACATGACCAAATATTAATACAATATTTGTCTAGAAAGACGATGAGATTTTTAGTCTCTCTGATTCTCTGGCTTTCGCTCTCTCTTGATATGATGATTGCTTTAGCGGGCAGAAAGATCTCATGCTATAATAAATCACATTTGATTAAGAAGATTGCTATTCTTTTTTTTTTTACACTATCATGGGCTTAAACAAACGCAGCTCATATAGAATAACCATAAAAACTTACTGAGGGGAACTTTTCCCTATCGTTTACAGCAATGTTCTACAAGAGCCATTAAGCCAATCTCATTACTGCCCTCCCAATGACTGTGTAATGACCTGCAATCATTTGTAAGTGAATAACTATTAAAAGCCCAGACAGCACTGTGGATGGTTTTCAAGTCAAATTAAAACACTCGGGAGGTAGTCTCTTCCCTGCTTATTATGGATCTATAGATATATAACAAGCTCCCTGACCAGGATCACAGAGGAGGACAGGGAAATTGAATGTGAGCAGCAAAATAGAGAAAGAAGTGTTGTGCTTGTAGAATTAGAGTTGGGAGCTTGTTTTGAGCCACTTCAAGTATGACCTTATGGTTTTTGTCATTATGCTGGCCTCCAGTGAGTGTTCTCTCAGTTTTTCTAAGTGTGTGTGTGTGTGTGTGTGTGTGTGTGTGTGTGTGTGTGTGTGTGTGTGTATGTGTGTGTGTGTGTGTGTGTGTGTGTGTAAGAGAGAGAGAGTGTCAGTGTCAGTTTGCTCAGCCGGATGTGTGTGGAGTCTGTCATGCTCCTCTGTGTGTAGAACTTTACCATGCCATTGTTCTGTTGCTGTCATGCATGAAGGGGCCAATCAGTGGCCTTTATTTCTCCAGGATGCTTTGTGCATGGATAACTGCTCCTAGGAAATTTTAAACTGCAGATAACTTTTTATCATTTCCCCCAATAGAAGCAACTATTATGAAATCCATTCAAAAAGGCTTTGTAAATAGAGATTGGGAAATGCTGCTGTTCTTTTCTGAAATATGTTACTGTACGTCAGATGTTCTTCACAGCATTTTTACTGAGGACATTTTTTACACATAGATATACATAGATAGATCGATTTTTCACGGCATAGTAGCAGCATTATTTGGTACTAACAGCATGAATTCATGGACCCAACCTGCCTTGTGCCAACAGTCCAGACTGTGCTGGAACTCTTAATAACAATCAATCATCGAATGACTCGCATATCCTATTTGAGTATTGCTGCTGATCATTTGCATCCCTTCATGGTCCTGATTTACCCAACATCTAATGGCTACTTCCAGCATAATACTGCACAATGCCATAAAGCAAAAGTCGTTTCAATCTGGTTTTATGTATGGTTTCGCCTTCAGTCAGCAGATCCTGTAGAACATCTTTGAGATGTGCTAGAACAGGAGTTTCCCAGCATGAAAATGTACCTAAAAAAAACCCTGCAGGAATTGCGTGAGGCAGCATGTCAACATGGATCATAATCTCAAAAGAACGTTTCCTACATCTTGTGGATTTCATGCCATGGAGGATTTAAGACTTTTTAGTGAGTGTATAATTTCAATATCAATCTATTAAATAGAAGATGAGCATACACAAAATATCATTTTCAAAATCCACCCAAAATTATTTCTTAGCAAAAGTGTGTAGAACATTTTTTAGAAAGTTGTGTAAAATTGTATAAAGTGAAGCGTATTGATGAAGCATTATTCTCCCTGAGTGCCATTAAAAGCCTTTTGACCAAATTCAAGGTACAGCATACAGTATACTGTAACTTACAGTTGAGATAGATACATTCACCTGTATAACAGCTGTACAACTGCTCATTCATGAACTTTACCATTGAGCAAATGTGCAATATGTTATATGTAGATGTAGGTCAAGAGTTTCAGCTAATGGTTATATCAAACATCAGGATGTTGTTGTTTTTTTTGTTTTGTTTTATTGTCTCATTGTTTATCTTTTGGTTGGTTAAGTATATTCCAGAAACTGCTGATCTCCTGGTGGTTTCATGCAAAACAATCACCAGAGTTTAGAGTTTGAATCAAGAATGTATCAAGACAGACAGACAGACAGACAGACAGACAGACAGACAGACAGACAGACAGACAGACAGACAGACAGACAGACAGACAGACAGACAGACAGACAGACAGACAGACAGACAGACAGACAGACAGACAGACAGACAGACAGACAGACAGACAGACAGACATTTTCATCTACCAGAATTGAATACAGTAAATAAATGACAAGGCTGTGATTATGTGCAGTTACTATTAAGTGGATAATAATATGTATGGTAAATACTCATCATAACATAAAAATAAAGCAAGCTAAGAATGAGCATGAAAAAAAATCATATAATATACACTAATATAAGTCATAAATATATCTAGAAGATATGTATATTGAATATACAATAGTACCCGGAATATCGCTGGATAATGTACACATATATACAGATAACCCAGCATATTTATTATGAATGTAAAATAATATAATACATACTGTAATAAACAGTATAGAATAGAACTGCAGGATAATTACAGGCAGTAAAAAAACATCAGTGGCCTAACGGTGTAGTGTAGAGTTCAACAGGGTAATGGCCGTGTGGGAAGAAGCTGGATCTGCTGTTTCTGGTCTGAATGTTTTTATATCTTCTACTGGAGGAAAGGAGGTTGAACACTTGGACTGGGACTGGGATGCAAAGAGTCCTTGATGATGTTGCGTGATCTACACATCATCTGGATCTAGACATTTACTGTGGTGAAGATGCCTAGTGATTGGAAGTTGTGCACCAATGAGGTGTTGGGCAGTTTTCAGCAGCCTTTTTGTTCAGACACCATGGAGCTGCCATAGCACGATGTGATGGAGTTAGTTATGTTGCTCTGAATGCTGTAGCAACAGAAACTTGTAAAGACCTTGGGAGGCAGATGAACTTTTTTTAGTCTCATCAAGAAGTAAAGACACATTCTAGCGAGTACTGTACTGTATTATGGTGTCAGGGCAGATCATCATAGATGACACCCAGGAACCTAAAGCTGGAGACATGCTCTACTTCAATCCCATTGATATACAATAGAAAATTACTGTTGCTATTCGATTTCTATAAATCTTCAATGAGCTCTTTGGTCTTCTTGGCATTAAGGGTAAAATACCTATTTAAATGAATATCAAATTGATAAATTAAGGGCCTTTCTCACTGGCCCAGGAAGTTTGCCTCCTAGAAATTTGACCAACCCTCCAATGGGCTAGACCAGAGGTTCTTAAATATTTTGATCCAACCTCAAATGGGCATTATAAAATTTTAAAGCAACCCCAAGCCTTTCCACCACAATCTGTAGCACACCTGATATAACATTCATTCATTCATTCATCTTCTACCGCTTATCCGAACTACCTCGGGTGACGGGGAGCCTGTGCCTATCTCAGCCGTCATCGGGCATCAAGGCAGGATACACCCTGGACAGAGTGCCAACCCATCGCAGGGCACACACACACTCTCATTCACTCACACACTCACACACTCACACACTCACACACTACGGACAATTTTCCAGAGATGCCAATCAACCTACCATGCATGTCTTTGCACCGGGGGAGGAAACCGGAGTACCCGGAGGAAACCCCCGAGGCACGGGGAGAACATGCAAACTCCACACACACAAGGCGGAGGCGGGAATCGAACCCCGACCCTGGAAGTGTGAGGCGAATTTGTCATAATGTAAAAGTTTTGTCATCAAGAAATTTCTTGCTTTCTGTTGTTACAGTCGGTCAGAATCACTCCCCATTTCCTGCTGAACCTCTTTGCTAGTACAGCTTACAGTATATGAATAGAAAATAAGACTAGAATTTTAAATAAAATGAAAATTAAATAGCATAATTTCACTCTTCACATAAATGTAGCGGGCTGTGGTAGCCTAGTGTTTACGGTGTTGGACTTCGCATCGGAAGGCTGTGAGTTTAAATCCCAGGTCCACGCTGCCACAACTGAGTAAGGCCCTTAACCCGCAATTGCTTAGTTGTATATAATGAGATAAAATGTAAGTCACTCTGGATAAGGGCCTCTGACAAATTCCATTAACATAATGTAGCTCATTAACAGTTCCAAATAATAGCACATTTGTATTCATGTGGCTACATAGTCTGCCTTCATAGAGTGATTTTTATCATATTATTTTGGAAAATAATTAAATAAAATCATTTGGCTACTGTTTGATGACTTCTGTTTGCTAAACTTTAGTCTAGCATATTTGGCCGAGCAATAATGGTTATTTATCATTAGCTTTTAGGGAAGAAAGTATTCCTGATAAGGGTCAGGTAAGTGCCATGCACACTGATACTTATTATCTGACCAACAAGCCAAGGAAGATATTCTTTATGCAAATATAATCCTGGATATGGAAGTACTGATTTTTATGAATAATATAAAAGTTCTCATTAGATTACCCACTCTTACATAATTACATTGTTGATTAAGCATTTCTTGAATTTTCCTCAAGATGGTTTATTATATTTCAGTAGTATCATCATTAGTTTATACACCTGCACTCTACGTTCTTGTTTAGAATTTCTGACAAAGAAAGCTATGCTGAAAGAAAATAAAAACACTTTTATTCTTTTTCATTTTCCAGACATAATGATTTCTCTTTGAGTATTTGACAGACCAGTGTGTACAATGTGACAGACAATGAAACTAAATAAGTGAGAAAAATGAGAGGAATGAAGGCAAGAGAATATACAAGAGAGGGAGTGTCGAGGGAAAAAAGAAACGGACTCGGATCAGAGTGATTATAAACAATAACACAGCTATTCAACCAAGCAGTTATAGCCACTTAAAACCTGCTATATGTGGTCACTTAGTGGCCGCTGTAATAGGAACTCCTGCTCATTCATTTGTCTATCATTGTCATCTATCTATCTATCTATCTATCTATCTATCTATCTATCTATCTATCTATCTATCTGTCTGTCTGTCTGTCTGTCTGTCTGTCTGTCTGTCTGTCTGTCTGTCTGTCTATCTGTCTGTCTGTCTGTCTGTCTGTCTGTCTGTCTGTCTGTCTGTCTATCTATCTATCTATCTATCTATCTATCTATCTATCTATCTATCTATCTATCTATCTATCTATCTGCCTGTCTGTCTGTCTGTCTGTCTCTCTTTCTATCTATCTATCTATCTATCTATCTATCTATCTATCTATCTATCTATCTATCTATCTATCTATCTATCTATATTCATTCTTGATTCAAACTCTAAGCTCTGGTGATTGTTTTGCATGAAACTACCAGGAGATCAGCAGTTTCAATGACACAATAAAAAAAAAAACATCCTGATGTTTGATATAACCATTAGCTGAAACTCTTGACCTACATCTACATATAACACATTGCACATTTGCTCAATGGTAAAGTTCATGAATGAGCAGTTGTACAGCTGTTATACAGGTGAATGTATCTATCTCAACTGTAAGTTACAGTATACTGTATGCTGTACCTTGAATTTGGTCAAAAGGCTTTTAATGGCACTCAGGGAGAATAATGCTAAAAAAGGTTCTATGGCATTTTGGGTGGATTTTGAAAATGATATTATGATAATGATATCTTAACATATAAATAGAAAATTTAATTTAGAAAATTGCATATAGTATCTAATTTATTAATTAATGCATTTAAAAATAAAAACTTTCTTTCTTTAGAAATATCAGATTTATTAGAGCTAAATATGGTTTATGAACTTGATTCTTCTGCATATTACACGGCATCCTTTTACCTTTTCCAGGTCTCATTGTTTATGCTTAAGACCAGACACAGAGCACAGGTATAATCCTCGAGAGATACATACACACAATAACAATTATTATTATTATTATTATTATTATTATTATTATTATTGTTATAATAACAATAATAATAATAATTATTATTATTATTATGATTATATAAAAATTATACACATTAATATTTTTATAATAGTAGTAATAGAATTGTGCATGTATAATACGTTTCCCCTGCATGAATATTAATATGGATGTATTGCCTGACTGTTTGAAATCATTGTTCTCTGTACCGTACTTACAGTATGTGTCCCTGTAGAAGAAAGTGAGAGGTTTTCTTTTTTCTCTCTCTCTCTCTGTCACATATACATAGCAATGACCCAGCACTCACAATGCAGGCACCATGCTGTGAATTCCATCTAACCAGAAACACAAGCGAAAATTGTTATGCAAATGAATATGCGGCAGTCATTGGAGAAAGGTTGTGATGTTTGTTAGGGTGTGTGTGTCTCAGAGACTGAGTGAGAGAGAACACCCATAGCAGGACCTCATTTGTTTTCAGTATTTCTTCCCCGTTTTGTTGTTTCATGTAGATCCTATTATGAATTCTAGGAAGTCACTGATTTAGCTTATAAGTGTCAGATAAAGACTTTGCCATTATTACGATTATAATGTCTGTTGATCCTGATGTTAGGGAGTATGGAAGCTGCATGAATATTCACTGGTTAGTCTTGTAGCTAGATATGTATGAAGCATGTTATGTCACTACCTGGGCTTATCTGCAGTAGCTTTCTCTGAGGAGGAAAAAAATGTGGCAAAAACTTTTTTTTTCTTTCATGGAAGAGCTGAGAGATACACATAGTCAAGTGTTTATAGACAGGCGGATGTGGTCTTCAATGTTACTGCCTAATAAAAAGCCCACATGCTGTGTGATTAAATAACAGGGATGGCAGTAAAGATAGAAGGCATAATGATGGTTACATGCAGGTCAGTTACAATTTAATTGTCATTGCACATCATTGCTAGCATATCAATTTGATGCTGCTTAGCCGAGCAGAAAACAATGCTTTAGCACAGAAGCAGAGGCCTACAGGCTGTATTTTTTCTTTTTTTTTAACTCTTAGAAGAATTATTATTTATAGAAAAAACATTTTGCTCTCTCTTCTCTTCTCTTCTCTTCTCTTCTCTTCTCTTCTCTTCTCTTCTCTTCTCTTCTCTTCTCTTCTCTTCTCTTCTCTACTCTCCTCTCCTCTTCTCTTCTCTTTGTTTTGTTTTAAACACCAGCTCTGTAAAAGCACATAGTTATAATAAAATCAAACAATTAATATATCTCAGATGGATTTGAAGCGATTTTTTTAAACGGTCATTAATAACATTCATTCATTCAAAAATACATTCTAGTGTGGACATAAATTACGTCATGTTACATCAGGTCTTCACTGAGCTGAGCCTGTTCTTTTTAGGTGGGTACAAATACTTTTACACTGTTAATGAAAATATGCTGGCCCTGTCACACTCCAAACACTCTCTGTATGGAACTTTACCTCAAGTCAAAAAGTCTTTGTAAAATGTCATGATGTGTCATGATGTAGTTTTTAAAGGATGGCCATCAGAACAATAAACACTTCAGCTTGTTAGTGCTGGAGCTCTTGTTAGTGTTGGAAGCCTTTGTCCAGTCCTTCAGAAGCCTCCTCTAGGCTTATTGTTTGTGTTTTAGCTCTCCATGCACATGATGCTCCGCATATGGTCATTTATCAAAGAGCTGCACTTCAGAGAAACTGTTTGTGTGGCAGTCAGCTCAGCTATGGCCCGCGATAGCTCGAGAAAATCGTTTCATATGCTCATTTCTCCAAACTTGACAAAATTCCCACCAGAATAGTATCAGCAGCCAGCCAGGCACTCGTCTCTCTTCTCCAGCCCCATGAAATGTGTACCACGTCTGAAAGCCCAGTCCGTCCCAATAAAGTTTTGGCAAGGGTGGCCTGTTTTAATTGGCAGGCAATTGACGCGCCGATAGACTGCCGTCCAGGGGGTCAAGAGTAATTTACTGCAATGCTAAATGCTTTTTTCCCTGCTTTTTTTTTGCACTGCTGTTCCATATTGAAATTCCCATCCAGACTGTATTACACGAGAAGATGATGACTTAATCCCCTGTTAATTAGAATAACATTTCCAGCAGCTGAGGCTGGGCCGTTATTGCTGAGGCTGGAGGCCGTGCTCGATGTGTGGCCCCAGAGCGCAAGGCTTGGCCTGGGCTCAGAGAGACGGCCATCCTCCACACCTCCAGCTCATGAGTGGTACAAAGCTGTTAAATCCACTGATGACTCTCTCGCTGCCTAATAATAAGCTCATATATATTGGCAAACCCAGTCCTTTCAGTGCTTTTCTACTTTTTTTTTCTAGGCCACAAATGGAAATGTGTATTAGTATCATTAGATCCTCATATGATATTACAATGTATCAGACCAACACGTTCACGGCCAGCACTGAACAAACATCTCACTAGTTTATGAGGCTTCTCTAATGGCAATAACACAGAATAACAGCCATGCCAAGGAGTCATGTGTACACTAGAACTGTGCATATAGAGCCTTAAGAACTACTCCAGTATGTTTAACCCATGTCTTTATTTTCCACCTCTGCAGTGTATTTTGATTTATACAGATGATTTATTATGGGGTGGTTAGCAGAATTAGTTTGGGTTTGTGGTTAAAATCAGTGTAGTTATACACATAAAGAACTGTTGAAAATTTAGCAAACAGAATTGCTGTTACTGTTCTGTTACTGTTCGTCATGGTAAAATAATCCATAAAAACAGCTAACATTTGCCTCATTTTCTTTTTCCCAACAGTATTTACATCATATGAATATTTGCTGACTGAATTGAACAACTGCCCCACAGCTCTATTATGAAGCAGTTGGTGTTAAAAATATTTTCCGTTCATTTATAATAGCTTCTTTTATGGAAATTTCTGAACCCTTAATTAGAACTTAATTCTAGGCTATTACACATTAATATCAAATTGAATAATATCATGATACACTTTTCTAACCATTATTATATTTGTCAGTACTCACTCTCAGAAGTAACTTACTGAAGATTAAAAGCTTTTTTTCGAACCAACCTTTTTTTCTCCATTTTTTTCAATTATTTCTGATTGAAAACTGAACTAGTAACAACCTCTAAAAAAAATCTATTTTGTGATACACTCTGATCAGCCATAACATTAAAATACTACTTATGTACTATTTAATATTGTGTTATAATATGTAACTTTCTCCGACTTGTCGTCCTCCACAAAACCTCTGAAGGTGTGCAGTGGTACAGTATCTGGCACCAAGACGTCAGCAGCAGGTCCTGTAAGGTGTGAGGTGCGGCCTCCATGAGTCGTTTATACAGCACATCCCACAGATTCTCGATCATTTGAGATCTAAGGAGTCAACACCTTGAACTTTTTACCATATTCCTCAAATCATTCCTGAATGTTTGGCCTTATCATGCAGAAGAGGACACCGCATGGAATACCTTTGCTATGAAGAGGTGTACTTGGTCTGCAACAATGTTTGGGTAGGTGCTAAGTCCACATGAATGCCAGGACCCAAAGTTTTCCCAGTGGAACATTGGTGAGAACTGACTGTTCGCATGCCTGATATGATACTGTAGGTACAGCAATTCTCTAATGATCCCTGTTATGTTCTTTGCCATGTTGCTTTGTCCTGCACTGTCTTGTCTGTCTTGTTTGTCTTGTCCTGCACTGTTTGCACCAGGTTGCACAGTTGCACTTTATGTGGCTAAGACTACTTACAAGTCCTTATCCCTGTCTTTGTTTTATGTAGCACCATAATCCTGGAGAAACGTTGTCTCATATCACTGTGTACTGCAACAGCTATATATGGTTGAAATGACAATAAAAGCTTCTTGACTTGACTTGACTTGACTTGACTTGACCATTAAACCGTGGACTGGGTGTATAACAATATTTTTGGTATTGTTATAAATTATTTCACAACACTCATTTCTGTTCATTTACTAATTTCTGTCATGTTATTCATAAAATTAGCTGAGATAATATCCTTAACATTGTTTAATGTGTTTTACGTAATTATATAATGTGTACAAATAAACATTAAATATATAATGACACACCTTGGAAATCTCTTTAAGAATCTTTGGCCACTTTTTGTTATATGTAGAACCCTACAATAAAGTGTTTACTGATAAGAATGCTTAACTTTTTTTTTTTTTGAAGCTATGAACCCTGTAATTACCAAATGAAGCTTTAAAAAGCATTCTTGGAAGAGTCAGTGTCAGATTCTTGTCTGTAATAATCACTCATGTGCTTCAGATGCAGTGAATTAGAGTATTATTGAACTTTAACTAATCACTAAAATTTCCTCTCACATCATGGGTGCATTCTTTTTCACATCCTGTGCTCTCTTTAAAATGAAGTTTTGTCCTTTGCCTGATGCTTCACCTTTGGCCAGGAGGCAGTAGTGTAGCAGAGAGACGATGCCAGTTCTGCCCTCCCTTCTCCCTCATAGTGCCAATGCTAATCAAACAACCCCACCACTCTTTAAAAAAGACCTCATTACCAGCCTCATTGACTTCACAGCCCGCATCAGTGACCACAGCACCTCACACATTACAGTAAGAGAGCGAGTGAGGGCTCAGCACAGTTTGCCTGTGGCTCCAGTGTTATAGCAAGGGAGGTACGCAGTAGCCAGGAGGTTTATAGTGCTGTAATTGGTAGTTAGTGTTATATTTGTAAGACAAATAGAGCTATATGTGCACTGCTCCCTCTGTCTTCTACACTCCAATCTTTACAGCCACCAAAGGGCCTCATTATAGTTCACAGTAGCTTCACAGAACACATACACACTCACGCTGGAGCAAGTATGAGTAAAAGTAAGCCTGCCATGTCTGATAGATGGGGTGTTAAGCAAGGTATTCACTCAGAGAGGACCCCAATGATATGGGGATAAAATAACCTCTTTATTATAACACATCACAGTGAGTTTGTGGGGTTTTTTTTTTTAGAGGGAGAGAAAGATTGTGCTTGCTCATGTTCCATAGACATTTTCTTACAGATCTGCATGAATGCAGTGTTACTGTGACACATATTTCTTTGAAAAGCTTTTTTCTCTGGAAAAAAATGCCAAGAAAACTACAATCTTGATACACCATGTGAGGTCAGAGTAAAAAGTTAACCCCAGATAACACAAGTGAACAGGCAACCCTACGGTTTAGTGAGGCAAATATACGCACAGTATTGCCCTCATAATCCGATGCTGCATGTGTGTCGTGATTGTTGTGAGAAAGGCTGTACATTGAATTACAGCAACTGATTCTTTTATTAAAAAGAGTTTGAAGAAAAATGTGATGGAAAAAAGTAGACTCCATGTAGAGTGGCTCCATGTAGGTGGGCAAAGAACTGTTGGCTACTTTACAAACAAGCATCAAAGCCTGGTACTTGATTCGAGCAGCTCCAGGGAGTCATTGGAGTGAGATGAGAAAAGAGCATAATGTGCATATTTGTTGATTGAACATGGTACACCCTGTCGCATTGTGTACCATTTACAGTCGTCTAATATACAAGCTGGTAGGTGGGCCAGGAAAGATATGCATCAGTTTCACTCAGCTCCAGCACAGAGGACAAACTGATACATAAACATATACACAACTTGTTCATGTGAGATGTACTCTCTGCAGTTAATTCAGAGGAGTAACATCCTCCTCAGTCACTCTTAATTAGCTAGGAGCAGAAAGCATTTCTCTTTTTGTCATTGTGCTCTGTGTGTGTGTGTGTGTGTGTGTGTGTGTGTGTGTGTGTGCGTGTGTGAGAGAAGGGGCCGGAGCGAGCTGGTGTACAGATTACTGCTGAGAGTCACAGCTTGTTCTGTGGCTGTCGCACATCGAGTGTGAACACACTTCAGCTCCGGGAAAAGGGGGAAAAATTGGGAGGAGGAGTGCGAGCAGGGACAGACAACGAGCCAGCACATCTGAAAAAAAAAATGTGAACACATATACACAGTCTTCCATTCTCTTGTGCAATTAATGGTAACACAAAGAGATTGTGGAGGGACAATGGTTCCCACAAAAACAGTAAATACTGGGAAATAAAGTGAGTAAATAATGGATATTTTAGACAGCTGTGGTGCACCGTGTGACCCTGACCTAAGACTGGGGAAAAAGAGAAGGGAGGAGAAGGTCGGACCTTTGCTTCTTTACTAGCAGGAAACAGGAACAAAATCATTAAAATCAGCTTTCAGTCACTATACCATCACGCAAGCTTTCAGCCACTCACATGCACTCCTGGATATGCACAAACTCATGTAATTACCTTCTCACTGCTCTCAGACTCTCTCCTCTCTCTCTCTCTCTCCATCGTTCTTGCTTATTGTTCCTGACATACAGGCGGAAGAAAAACTTTTCTCTTCATTACAGAAAGACCTGATCCAACTTGAAAGATGCAGCCATTATTCTCGACAGTCTCGAATTCTCCCCGCTCCCCATCGCTGCCTTACTGCTGGCTTTATGGGGTTGCATTTTAAACCTGGACTGTCACTCTCTTTTCAGCACCTCCTGGCTTTCTAGAGTGCATTGTAATGTGTGTACTTACACTAGCGATGATAAAAGATAAATGATGCAAAGCAGACTGAAGTGGTACAGTGTATTAAAGAAAATCAATGATATCTATTAATTTCTTTTTTCGTTTAAAGGCTGATATACACACACATTAATATATACATATACGTATATATACAGTACACCTCAGTGTGAGTGTGGGTTTGTTTGGCAAATATGATAAATTGAGAAAGGTTCAGAACAAATTTTATTTGCACCTTTCATTCTGAATCAGATGTGTTTATTCAACATAAAACAAACTCAAAATACAACCAAAGTCGCATCTACACAAATGTAGTTTAAGTATAAAACACTTCTTAATAACACATTTCACCTGAGGAACAAGACATTTGACAAAAAGTTTTGGGATGTCCAAACATACTCGCAGCAGCAATTCAGTTCTAAGGATTTTCACGATCATCTTAACCCACCTATATTTTGACATTTCGTTCCACTGGTGTTTGGATTGTTCCCACTTCCTGTCCCTTTAAATACATTTGGCTAGGAGTTGTTACTAACAAGCGGTGTGATGATTAAACACAGGTTGTGAAAAACTTTAAATAGATTAAATAGTAGACATGTTTGTGATATATGTGAGTGACTGTTTTGTTATGATGAGTATGGTGGTTTGCTTAGTTTTGTTTATTCAGTGTAAATATTTAATTTACAGTATTTTTTATTCCATTTTGGAAATGCAGATTTTCACAAGGCACCTTGTGCAAAAATAAGTGCATTCAAATAATCACATATTGCTGATATTGTTCAAGTTTCCACATCAGGACTGTATAGCCAGTAAATATAAAGTCTGCCAAGTTGCATAATCTGTTAAAGATTAAGCTCTTCAGTGGTAACTGGAGAAATATATTGAACGTACAATGCTGAGGTATCTCCATGAAACAAATATATATACATTTGTATCTACAAGCCCCAAAGTAAGTGTTGAAGCTCATTTGAAAGGAGTGAGTTGAATAGGTTTTGTGAAACCATAAGAGTGATGGACCATAACAGTAATGAGATCTAGAGAGAGAGAGAGAGAGAGAGAGAGAGAGAGAGAGAGAGAGAGAGAGAGAGAGAGGCTGCCACTCTGGCTCACCCTGCTGAACAGGATTTTATTAAGAGTCAGAGACAGATCACAACTGCTAAGTGACCCACCAAGGTCAGGATCAAGGGCAGTGTGTGTAATTAGTATGCTCTTCATTGGAGAAAGGCTACAGTGCCATTGTTCTGCCACAGTCACATTAGCGCATTCAATACAGCGCAGCTTTATGACCTCAGTGTCTAGATGGCTTTCTGGTGACACATAAATGAGTGGTGGTGTAATGAGAAGCTGATACTTGCAGCAGAGTATCAAAGTGATCCTTTTATTTCTGTGCATGATCAGAGTCGCTTAGAACCAGTAATGGTATTGCATAATCTATAGAACATACGGACAATCCACAATAATGACATCTTCGAGTCATTGTACACTCTTTCTCTCTAAACAGTTGGGAGGTTTAAGGCATTTGCTTTCTCCTCTTTCTGCTCCAATGCATCTTCCACTGTCCCATCTCACAAACGATGTAGATAACTCCACTACTGCGGTATTCAACTGGGAAGAGAGGAGGAACATGAACCTGTGGAGCAAATGGCGCAAGGCAACCTTGACAGCAGATACTCATCTTCACACAGTCTCATCCCTTCCCCCCAGACACACACACACACGCACACACACCCTTGTTCCCTGGATTAAAACGACCTGTTCTCCCACTCTAGCATTCTGCCCATTAATTCCCTCCCTCACAGCTCCCCGCATTTGGCTGATTTAACAAGATAAGATTTGAGAGTTGATGTTGCTGGCTGTGAATGCACCACAGGGTCCACAACGGCGACCACACTCCAGCTTCTGAGGAAGAGATGTATCAGCTAGCAGAATCAAAAAGAAAAAGAGAAAATTAGATATGCTGCACACCAATTTTATACTCGCAGCCTCAAAAAATGAAATGGAAGAGATTAATATATGATATCTTACACACTGTCCGACTGAATCAACTGTAATTCATTGAGTAGATTCGCAGAACAGGACTTTATCTCAGAAGTGCTTGTGAGGCCAGACTGACCTCAAGGCATAATATATTAGTTCTAGCATTTTTTCAGGGGGTTTTGGGGTGGATCAGAGACAATGTTACTGTTGAGGGGAGAAATACAAGAATCTACTTGCACATCTACTCTTTTTAAGGCAAGACACAATAGTTTAAAATAGTTTAAAATAGTTTAATTTTGGCAATGTCAAGTCAATTGTTTAGCATTAAATTAAAATACAACTGAAATGTGTATTTTACTGTTTTTAGCACAATTTATTTACCTAAAAGCGTTTAAATTTAACGTTATTTTGAAACGTTAAAGCAAGCTGAAGCGCCACCCACTCAACAGTAACATCATGTTATATATCCCTGATCATTTATACACTGAAGAAAATGACATATAAATGTTTGTTTTATAATGGTGTTTGAGCAGTACAGAACTGATTACAGAAACAACTAAGACTTATGCAGAATCCATCCATTTTCTAAAAAATAAATAAATAAATAAAATTTCAGATTTTATTCTAGAACAGTTTATATTCTTATAGTTCCATGAATCCAAAATTGATGATTGCTTTAGAATTATTTTTGGCTAATTGGCATGCAATACATAGTGGATTTCACGTTTAGGTACACGAGGGTGAGTTAAATGAAAACATTAAAAGTACAAATAAGTTAGAGTGACAGTAAAGTCAATACTTTCCCAGAATTTTTTTCTCTATTTTCGGTTCTTGATGTAAATGGGTTGGTTCCATAGCTGATATACAGTAGCTTAGGATTTCAGGCTACATTGGTGAAGTTCAATATGCTAATTTATCTTATCAGCTAATTAGTATGTTGAATGAGGTGTGTGAGAGAATTGAGTGTTTAGCATACTGTGGAGTGTTTTTGGTTCTTTAGAGCAGTCGTCGTTAGTCTGACCTGATTGTCGTCATTGTTTGTAGAAATAGTTTAAACATTTAGATGTTAGTATGTGTGATCAGCATGTGCTCTTCTCTCTTCAGTGTGAAACAGGATGAATACTGCATACCTCCACATCTACACTGGTTTTATTCATACATATGGCTGCTATAATGGCTGCAGCTGCCATTGTTACCCACACACACCCACACACTAACATTCTGTCGATCTCATTTTATGAATACTAATTCGCCAGTTTGCCGGGCCTCATTTCTGATTAACTCAACCCTCTTCGGAATCAGACAGAAGAGACACATATCTTGGGGCATCATTGAAAATAAGTGGGTTACAAGGCTACAGAAAGGATCAAGTTTCTGGCTTAATGAAAATCAATGCAATGAGACTGGTTGGAAAATGTGTCATAATGTCAGCCTTAGATGATGTGCCATTATATCATTATGCCTAATTTCATCTTTTATACTTGTGTTTCCTTTGTTAGTCTTTCTTTTTTAAAAGACAGACATGTGAATGATTCATAACTGTCTGTTATCATTAATTCAGCATGGCTGAGGCAGAGGCAAGAGGAAGTTTTGAGGTTTGCAAAAAGACCACTACCATGTCAATTACTATATTTTTTCTCTTTAGTGTTGACAATCATTTTACACCAGCCAATTCAGCATAGAGTAAGCTTTCCATATGATATGCATTACTCTTTACATGGATAGAGATTATGGGATGTTTAGACCATATACGCTACCTAGGAAGGCCAATATTTTCCTGTTGACTGCATTTTTTTAATGTCATAACATAGGGTCGGCAATAAAGCTATAAGCTATGAAGCCAGCTCATTTTCTGCTAAGGGGAACATATGGATCCCATCTTCTAACTTTAACAACAAAACACACACATCCCCCTGCTTCCCATTTTCATTTCTTATATCTAATATTTGTTGGAAAAATGATATTTATTTACTGGGTCCCAGGCGCAGGCCTGATTTCTTAATATGTGTAAATCTAAATGAGCAGTCTCTCACCCTTAATCTATCACTTTATTGCAATATAGCTTTAACTTATGTAGCATCACACACTCAATAATCATAATCAGCTGCATCTGTTGTTCTCTCCCACAGAAATTAGAGGCTGACACTGAGAGCACAACTAATAAAAAATGTAGCTGGAGGAATTAAAAACAATATATGATAGATCATAACGACTGAAGATCTGCTATCAGATGAGAAAGACAATTACACAGAAAGTTTCAGAATGATAACAGCAGTGCTAGACTTTCATGCATCTGGGGAGTCCTTCAATTTTTTGTGTTTTGATGAAAGCTCAACAGTTAAATAGCGAAGACCTCCTGCTTACCGGTGGAAAGGAGATCGACTTATCAGACATTTTCTATCAGTATAAACAAATGAATTATTTTCATCTTTTTTAAAATTTTATTTTAAGTCGTAGGTAAAATTAGTCAAATGTTGTTAGCTTTCAGTCAGAGAGGTTTTTTTTTATCTCGTTTTGCATAACCATACACAGAAATTTACTGGTTGGTGATAATTTCTTAAAAATTTTAGATGCTTATGAACAAGCACTTGTAGCATCACAGAGAGCAGAAATGGGTTTGATATCAACATTAACTTTAAAGATTTGTGTTAACAAATCTGTGTTAACTCCATCATTTCTTAAACTCAACTTCAATGAGTGTCTACTTTCATATGAGTCATTAACCACATGACAAAGAAATTCAATACTCAACACGGACACCTACAAAACAGCGCAAATTTCATTTTTTAGCCTATAAATAAAATAAATATAAATATTTAAAAAGAGATAATTTCACTTATTTAATCAGATCACCTTCCATATAGGTGATTTTGTAGCTATACAATTTGTGCGTAGTTGTTGCCCTTGTCTACTCCAATTGTCAATCAAAAGAAAACACCATTAAACCAGCACTAGCCAAATATGATTTGGCGGTGGATCATTTACAGTACAGCAGGATTGAGAGTAGTCCATAAACCAAAAAGGATTACTGAATAATTAACACAAATTAAGCAAGAGAACATTTAGTTATATTCTCCATCTGAACACATGCACTACAAAAAAGTCAAAAATATCTAATCTTAGAAATCCTATTATAAGTCATCTTTCTAAAAATTCTCAATAATTGCTTTTATACTTTAAAATGTTATTTTATTGGCAGGTAATTTTGCTTCTTTATTATTATTATTATTATTATTATTATTATTATTATTATTATTATTATTATTAGTAGTAGTAGTAGTAGTAGTAGTAGTAGTATTATTATTATTATTATTATTATTATTAATATTATTATTATTTAGAAATAAATGAATAAAATTAACCAAATTAATGAATACCAATGTAACAAAACTATTTCTAGTTTGAAATTAGCCTTTAAATAGGTTTTCGTAATCTTCTATTTGTTTTTTAAAAAAATCAGTCATATAAAGGGAAATTATTAGTTGAATTTTGTTAGCGATATTTTCACGTAATGAAATTGGGACTGAATCGATAAAAATACAAAGCGATAAAAATGTAAATGGTTAATATACACATACCAGAGACACCCACTAACATGCCCTTACCAGTCAGTGGCACTGCTGTGCTGAGAATGATCTACCACCTGATTCATATCTGGTCAGTGATGGACCTACGGCGGTCACTTGAGGTTGTAGAAGAAGGCTAAAAAATTGTGCACTACAGCAAGTATTTGTATATTTGCAAAGTGCATGGAGTCCAGGGGAAAATGTGGATATCAGTGATGTAACTGAATTTAAATGCATTATTTAGAATGAACGGTTAATGTGTTCTAAGCAAATACAAATACGAGTATGAACAATTAGTTTGGTAATAATAATAATGATAATAAGAATAAGAATAAATGTTGCTTTTGTTGATGCACCTCTCCTCTCCTCTCCTCTCCTCACACTTTTCCTTTTCTCCTTTCCTTATTTCTCTTCTCCTCTCCTCTCCTCTCCTCTCCTCTCCTCTCCTCTCCTCTCCTCTCCTCTCCTCTCCTCTCCTCTCCTCTCATCTCCTCTCCTCTCATCTCCTCTCCTCTCCTCTCCTCTCCTCTCATCTCCTCTCCTCTCCTCTCCTCTCCTCTTTGGGTTGACCAGTTATTCCCAGTGCTGCTATCATGTTGACTGCTGCCCTTCATGTCATGTGTCTCCTCTGGCCTCCTTTCTCACTCTGACAGATACATCAGGCCTGGCCTCAGCAACAAAACCTCTGGAGAGTGTAAGAAACTCTCTTCCTGGCCTGGTGCTGAGGAATGAAGTGTGTGGAGAGTGGATTTCTCCACTGGGACTGCTGGCTCATGGCTCTGTGTGGCACTCAGGCCATGTGAAGAAGGATCCAGCTCTGCCCTTTTCAACCCCCTCAAACTGAAATTCACCACAGCTGCTAAACGCTCTACTGCTGCTCCTATGCTCTGTCCAGTTATATCTCAATTTGTGTCATTTTTTTTCTTTTTGGGCATTTTCATTTGCCCTGCTGTGACTGGTTCATATCCTCTGGCACTAATAAAAAGCCTGTGGATTCGGCTGAACTGAAATATGGAAATAGGTATCGAGGATACGTACTGTACAAGCGTAAATTAGTTGTGGTATGCTACATATTGAAAGTAGCTGCACAGGCATTGAGGCATGTTTGTGTTTTTGTATATGTCAGGTCATCAGAATGGTTGATTCATTTATCTGTTTTACACATGATTGTCATCCTTCTAACACCTGATCTGTGTGTGTGTGTGTGTGTGTGTGTGTGTGTGTGTGTGTGTGTAGTTCAGGGCTGCATGTTCCTGTGAGTAGTATTGCTCATATTGGCTGATGTTTTCTCTTTAACAGCGGTCCATCATGCTCATCAAAGCATCATCAAAGGTCCTGGATTTAAGCTGAAAGACCGTATCTTGGGAGCACATTAGTGTTCGTGTGCGCATGATCTGCCTCTGTGGCTTTGATGTGGCTTTGTTCTCTGACCTATTTGAGTCTTGGTCAGGCTCGTGGTGTGCTTATAAAATAAAACTAGCCAATCAGCAGCAGATCTGTGTATTAATGGCCTTGTCAGCTGAAAGCAGTCTCACAAGAACACTTCACTATAATATTATAGAAGTGAAGATGCACTGCATGTGAAGTGAGATGTGCACAGGATTCTTTTGGCACACCCTCTCAGTGCTGACAGATCGGGTGGGTTCTCGCCCAGTTGCGCTCTTTTGGTCACGTAAAACTGGAAACAAAATCCATTGGGTGGGTTGATTACATTTGGGCTGGTTTTAATATGTAGTAAGATATAATATGTAATGTTGACATTGCAGTGATATAGTTCAGTTTAGACATTAAGGTTCAGTCCAGTGTATGTTTCAAGCTTGTGTTGGTGGTGTTTGAATACAGGCCTTCCCAGAAATGTTCCAAACTCTAATGCAGAGATTTGACTCAATGGTGTATTAATCAATCTGGCTGCAACTGTACAAAGATTATTTTCTAATTTATTATAGGATAATATTTTTGTTTTAAGACCTTTAGCAAAGGTAAGCATTTTTTCTATGACTCTTAATGTTATAGTGGTATCATAAAAGGGTAGATAAGATATCATCTTATCTGATAATTAATAAAATGAAACATTTTCTTTGTGTGTGTGTGTGTGTGTGTGTGTCTCCAAAAATCATAAAACCCCTACATGTACAGTATAGTGTATAATAGTCATATTGTATTGTGACGCCTTTGTTCCATTTTAAAGGTGATAATATTCTACTGAATCAGTGCTATCAGTATGTGTACTGGGTTGGTATTTGATTAAGTGGGTGGGTTTTATGCTGTTGTTGGGCTGGAAAACATTAATCTTGTAACACTGCACCATATACTGAATCTTCTCATTTAATCTGAGACTAAACCTTACAAAAGAATAAAACTCTCGAATTGTCCTGAAAGGGAACAAAATATCAGTTGCTTTATTTACACTTAAACTAACCAATGCAGCAGTGCTTTAATCCTTTAGTCTATCCAGCTGTTTCTCATGCTCTCATCTGTACACTTTGTTGAAAAAGTTCCAACCTCCATCTACTGTATGCCATCCTGCCTGCCATCTTCTATAGATCTAGCTGAGCTAGCAGAACCGAGTGTCTGCTGTAACTGAGTGCAACCCTGTCATACAGTATAGCTGCAGTACATTCTAAAACTTGGAGTCCAACATTTTCAGAATCTACACTGTACTTCTCAATTGATATGATATCAAATGTCATGGGAAAATGGTGAGAAAAGAAGCTCTTGCTCTTTTGTGTTTGGGAACTAACACCAAAACCTGACCATTATCGCTTAAGACAACTTCTAAACTGTAACAGGAATAACAAAATCAACACAACCCACAAATTAACAGAAAAATTTAAAATATTTTAGTATAAACATATTTTATGGGTTTCAGGTTGTAGGCTTGATTTAAAGTTTCTACAGTAGGTAAAATGTTTCGATTCGTGTTAAGCCCTCTGTAAATCAACACATGATAGGTTCTTGTGCAGAGACACTTTTTTTCATTTGATATCAAATCTTCCCATCACACTGCTGCACATCCAACATCAGTGCCTTAATAACCTCTTTTCTGGCAGATTTTTAATGTATTTAAAGTGAAGGAAAGATTTGAACTTCTTTCTTTGGAAGACAAGCGATGTTCAAAAAAGGGGATGAAAAACAAGTAAGACAGTTATGTCTCGGTGGCTTTCAGTTAAAGACGGGGTTCGGTGCCGACTTTGGAGGGTAAATTGGCCTGTTTCAGCCATAGATCTGACATGTTTGGAGTCAGATAATGTGCATCAAGGAGTGAGGGCCCAGAGTGATTAAAGCTAGCCTAGACATAATTATGTCAAACTCTGCAGTTGTCCTAAGCCCACTCTAGTTGAAAGAGATTCCTCTGAAATAAAATGAGAGATAAAGAAGAGGCGAGAGAAATAGAGAAAGTGGGTTTTGAAGTGCTTTGCAACATTACTGAAGTGCCCTCAGCTGACCTGCCAATTTGGGTAAACGCCATGTCTGCTCTGAGACATAATGTAGCCGTTCTTTCTGAAATAAGGTGATGCAAAGCCTGGGGCCAAATGGGTGTAATGCTTCTTTCAGAACATGAAAGTATACACTGTGTGCTTAAACCTTTTTTGTTTCTTTCTGAAGGTATTATTTTTTATGCTATTAAAACTTGGGAGAAAAAATAGATAAAATAGGTATAAATAATCTCTTAAAAGTCTTAATTATGATGAAATTATTGTTATTGTTGTTATTATTGATATCATCTTTATTATTATTATTATTATTATTATTATTAAATGGTGATAATAATAATAATGATAATATTAATAGTCTATAGACTATGCTTCATGTATATAATAGTTCTTGGGTGGCCGTCTATCTTCCATCACAGTCCCTGGCTGATTTAATCATTGGTTTTATTGCGTCCTACGTCGCAGACATTAGTGCCAGAGTAAACACATTAACAACTGTACTATTGTGTATTAGTAATCACAGTCACCATGTCTTATTTTATTACCTCATTTGGCATGTCAAGATCCCTGGGAACAGAGAATATAATCAAGCATTACCTGGATTTATGTCTGCAAGGTGTACGGCTAGAAGAGCTATCGTTTAAATATGTCCCATGATTTCTAATTAACAAGCAATCAGGCTAAAATAAATATCGCCGTCCAATGTAATAGCTAATTGAAAAATGCAGACATGAAGGAAAGGAACTGGTGATGCTTTATCCCAGCGTAAATGAATAGAGAGCTTATCACTCTCAGGGCTCTCTAAAGCAGCTAAATGAATAATTATCTGTGACTTAGGGAGTTCGGGTGATACCCACTAAGATGCTCAATTTGGGGCTACAGACAATGGCAGAGAGCAGACAAGGTGAACGAATGAAGGAGGGAGAGAAAAATGACAACGAGTACACCGTTCAGACGTAACAAACTGCACGCAGTTAAAATGTGTTTCATTTGGCTTCATATGTGTATTTGTGTATAATTGTGTCTATCCTCCTTTTCTACAGTAGTAAAATGTTGAATGGGTCGTGATAATTTAGGAAATGGGAATCTAATGGCCAGGAACTAGTATGTGGGACTTGGTACACTGTAAAAATGATTTACACTAAATGTTTGTAAAAAATGCATCCATCCACACTTCCATCCATCCAATCATCCGTTTTCTATAATGCATATCCTACGTAGGGTCATAGGAGATATAATTTATCCCAAGGGACTCAGGACACAAGGCAAAGAAACACCCTGAATGGGGTGCCAACTCATCGCAGGGCACAATCTCACACACACTCACACACTTAAGAGATTCAGCCTACCACATATGTTTTTGGACTGGGCAGGAAACAAATTTCCCTGTTTTGGCCCCGAATTGTATCTTATCTTACAATATTAAATTTATATTTATCTTATAATAAATTTAAAATAAAATATAATCCACTACACACCTTTACCCTATTATCCATAAATGACTTACAGTTGAGACAGGATAGAACTGAGTAAGGCTGCAAGGTTAAGGGTCTTGTTTAGTTAAAGACCCAACTACAGCAGCCTCAGCTGTGCTGGGATTTGAACTCATGATTTGTTTTCGTGTGTTACACAAAAGCATAACTATTGAACTATTTATAGCTTCCTTCAAACAGGATGCACTGAAATTGATCTAAAAGACCAAGTTTTTACTAGCATATAAACATATAAAACAGTGGTTAATGTAAAGTGCACAAAAGCACTGATTTCCACTCATTTTCAAATGTTAAGAATATTATCATTCGCACACACGCTTAAAGCACTGGCTATCCCACAATGCACAGTGTTTAACTGTTTACACTGTATACTGTAAACCAGTGTAATATTCCAGCTGCTCAATTGTTTACAGTACAAAAACAACAACAACAAAAAAACAAACAAACATGTAAAGCCATGATTTGCTATCAAATGAATACTAAAAACCGACAGCTGTTTTTCCACACCGAAAGTGCAGTGTTTGGAAGACATCAGCACAGCTGTTTTGGAGAGACATTGCTGGCTTAGAGGACACGTTGCCTGTAGTTGTTTCAGACTGATGTGACCCCACAACACATGACATGGCCTGAGCTTCTGTCCTTAGTGTACTTTGGGAATCTCAGCCTGCTCTGATGAGCCATCTGGAAGTGGTTTTGTTCCACTATAAAACTTTGTCCCTTTATGAGAATGGCTTCAGGCTGTTCTTCCGTACAACATGTACAACATGGATGTAACATGGACACGATATAGACCGCATTTCTCTTGTCGTGTTATACCGATCATACTCTCCCATGGTCATGTATCAGATTCTCACTGACAGTCTGCTACGTATAATGACGTTTCTCACCGGGAGTAAATCTTCTATTTCCATGAAGATTTATTCAAACCATATGTCTACAGAGATGGTAGTTTGATGTGGAGCTGTTTAGAAGTCAGTTAAGAGAACAGGGTGTCTGTTATGTGTATAGTTTAAGAAGAGGCTCATGAAAAGTGCATATATTTTAGTGGATGCACTTATCACTAAGGAGCTTGTTTTATATATACTTTTATGAGAATTAGGGGAAGAAATAAATGACAATACTCATCAGTGCCGTCGTTTGTTTCCCGCTTTGGTGAGAAGAACAGTGAGGATGTGTGTCAGTAGTGTCATTAGATCTGTTGTTTTATTATTAATATCACATCAATAAAGAAAAACATACCTTTTGTATGGTCTTTTCTTTTTCTTAAACAATAAAATAAGTCTAATCGTGTTAGTTAAAAGGCTTTAGTTTTGTTCTTTTTTCTATACTTTCAGAAATTTCATTACATGTAATATCACATTCCGTTGTCTTCAAATCCCTGGTTGAAATATTAAGAAAAAGATTTAGGCATGCAATTATGGGAAAATCGATGATAATGTTCTGTTTTAATCTTTTATAAGTTCTTAATAAGCATTTCTACATTTAAACAAATAAAAGACAAAGAAGCAATAGCATTTTTAATCCGGGCCTCGTCTTCAGTCAAAACATTTAATTTAATAATGCATGATACAATAACATTTTATTGTAATATAAGCAGAAAATAAGGAATCGTTAAACGTAAAGACAATGAAATAAAAGCCCTCCGTCGAACTAATAAAAAAACAGAATTTGACATGCAGGCACAATGAAATCAATGTTAAATCTTTACAGGCTTGTACGCGGGATTATGATGATTTCCATAATGAATATATTATTGGCTCCTGAAGGTCTTATCATTGTATTTCTGCTCTGTTGTATGGCTATGGTTGTTATGCCAGTGAGAGATTTGCTCTCGGGCCCAGAGTTGGACAGCCTCTCCCCCGTAATGAAGCAGTGGACACTACTCTTATAAGAGACAGCAGCTCTGAACGCCCACCTTCCTGCTTCTTTGGATTCCCAAGATCACTAACACTCCATGCAGCCAATTACACATGGACAGTGAATAGATGAAGGACTGGCTAGAGCCAGAATTGGCATCCTAGAGAGGCTGAGGGTGTGGAGCGATCTGTTCTTGTCTCAGTTTCTTCCGCTCCTCCTGTGTTTTCTCTCTCGTGCTTCTTTTTTTTTCCTCCTCATCTCTCCTTTTTTCCCTCTCTCTCTCTCACTCTGTCTCTGATAGGGAGATTAGGCTGTCTTAGGATCCCGGTGTTGAAGTGAGACATGGGCTTTTATCCCTGTACCCCTCCCCAGCCTTTCCTGTGCTCTTGTCTGGGGCCACTCATTTATTTACATTAGAGCCTGGAATGAAAGGCATCAGAGGAAGTTTTAAAACCAGGAGCGCCACAATGGCTTCTTTAAGCCGCCACCCAAAAAGCCGTTTGCAGTTGGGGCTAAGAGGATTTGTGTCGCGTCCGAGTATCAGCCTCTTCAGAAATAACAGGGCTACTTTCACCGAGCCTTGGACAAAAGTCAAGTGCTTCAGAGAAGAAAAAAGTCTCAGAGAGGGATCGAGAAGAAAGGAGAGTGGGAGGCAGGGATTTGTGTTTTTTTTTTTTTTTTTTTTTATCAGCCTGATCTTACTAAAAATGAAAATGAAGCCCATACGTCCATGTCTGAGTGGAGGTGAGCAGGTTATCGGATCTTAGTGATCATCAGAATGTTGAGGAAGCCGAATGCTGGGCGACTGAGAGAAGGTCAAAGGTAAGAAGAGTGAGGGTGATTCTGACCCATGCAGATGTGACTACACAAGAGGTTTTCTCTGTATAGGCCTCATTCATCCTGTCTTTATTTTTTTCTTGGCCAACCAACCTGATTTACATCTGAGGCCAGCATTTTCTCCTCCTTCTTGTTCCGGCGTTTCTCTTTTATCATGCAAATGCTGAGATGGATATCCCATTTTAGCTGCTCTTCAGAGTGCCAAATTTCTGATGAGCTTGTGAGTCTAAATTTGATTTAATCTGGGTCAATTTGAAGAGTTAAAATGCTGCAACCACTCTCTTCTGAGCTCATTTTGTCATTTCACAGCACAGGCTTTGCTGCTGATTGTAATAAATAACATGAGCATTATGCTAGTTCATAACATCAGCAAAAACTCTCTCTCTCTCTCTCTCTCTCTCTCTCTCTCTCTCTCTCTCTCTCTCTCTCCCTATCTCTGGGATGAGGATGTTCCAGGGAGAGTATAAGTATGTAGAGGACATAGGTAATAAAGCATAAGGGTCACATGTTCACCATCTCTTTAGGGCAAGTTACAAAAATGGTTACAAAAACTGGATGAAGTACAGCCACCTTGATTTCTGCACATATTTCTTCTCAATTCTGAAAAAATGTTTCACACACATGCACGCACGCACACACACACACACACACGCACACACACACACACACACACACACACACACACACATATATATAGGACAAGAGTTTGACAGTTTTCATATATCCTCATCTGTTTTTTCAGGAAATTTGACGTGCTCTGTTGTTTACTGAAGAGACATATTTCTTACCTGCTGAGTGTTAATTCTTCTTCGGTGCATTACAGCTATGACATGTGCATCAAAGTCTGGACTTTCTTTGATTCGATTGTGTTGTAAGTTAAAGTGGTTCAGGTGAAACATCAGAGGGTGGCAAAGACTGAAGATGAGTGGCATCTTTTCAGACATATTTCACCGACATCCTGCACATCCTGCACTTCGACTGGAAGTGAACGACTGGCTTTGTTTTGAAACCTGTCCTAGAAAATGTATATGCACTCCTCCTCAGTTGTTCTGAGGCAATCGCACAAATTCACTTAAATTTCTTGTATTTGTACATTTCATGTGCCACCAGGAGAACACTGTATGTGTCCCAACAATTGTCTTCCAATCTTTTCTTCATCTCCTCTGTCCCTCCATCTTGTGCGGCTTCTCCCCATTTCTGCCAGAACCACAGGGGATCTTGTTTATTTACTCTCTTTTTTTGGGAATCAAAGCTGTCGCAATCACACACTGCCAACTTTACGGCACCCCGAAACCCACCATCCCTCCCCTCTGCTCCCCACGGTCTGTGTCTTCCTCTCCCCAGACGCTCATGACGTGTGTGGTGGGGAAGGAGGCATAGGGACGGAGTGTGTGTGTGTGTGCATATGGAGAAGTGTTTGGCGGAGTTGGTGACAGAGAATGAGCAGAGGTCCCGGCGGTGTTGATTTGTACTGCAGCAGGGACCCCCACACCTAATAAGGCCCCAGTCTCAGCACACTGTCTGACATGACACTAATACAGCATATGGAAATGAGACGTGCATATGGCTGCAGCTAGGTGCGATGTGACCCTCACTACATAAATCTCCGGCATTGCGGCGTGCCACCTTTGAAGGAGGACTGTAAATCAGCCTCAAAAGATATGAGAATATTGCGAGGTGGAGTACATAATGCACCCTTCTTTCCATCTTTTATGTCTTTTCAGGAGCTTTGTTTTTATTTGCTCTTGCTTTCTCATCAGAAGGAGTATCATGAGACAGAAATAATGTGATTTGAGGTGGCGAGGATGCGATAAGGAGAGGTTGAATATGTCTGAATTAGCTATATGAGCATATCAATCACTGCAAGAGCTGTGGTTATATGAGTGCGAATGTGTTTGGGTCTATGTTTGAGTAGGGAATGTTAATAATAGAGTTAGAGGTTTAATGGGTGTGAGTGAGTCACTCTGATAGGGTTCTGTGTTTGGGTGTGTGTGTGTGTGTGTGTGTGTGTGTGTCATGACCACTGATTGAAGGCATACTATAAGGTCCTCAACATAATGTCAAGACTTGACGAATATCCAAACATTGTCACAGTTTATACTGAAAGATCTATATTAAGGGAAAAAAAACCTAGGACATGATATTATGACAGGTGTGGTGTGATGTGTTACCACCCTGAAGTAGATTAAGTTTTTGTTCTTTTTATACCTCAGCAGTTTATCAACTTTTACATTTTTATTAATTAAAGGATGGCATGTTGTGCTTTGTCTCTGTATTTAAGCTAATGGAGAAAAAAGTTGTTCCTGTGTCAGAAATTGAATGTTACATCTCCTCACAGATAACCTACTGACTCTCACAGAAAACTGCTCTGGTATCAGTGACTACAGACATTTTTTAACCTGTTTATATTGAGCTTTAATATAAACTGTGACAGGCGGATTCTCTCCCAGAGCAACATCAGACTCCAGCTTTTGTCAGTGCTGTGCTTTACATTTATATTGTTGCTTACTTTCTCTCACATTCTTACAGGTTTGAGTCAGAAATATTCTATTTGTATAATTAACAGAGATGTGCACTTTTCCAGTGTAATAATACAAGGTGCAAAATATGACTTGATGAATCAGATCCCTGAACAAACCAGGGAGTAATAACAATCCCAATTACAATTTGCGAGCTTCTACAGTCCTCCTGTGATCCGTTCACTTTTTTTTATTAGTCCGGTGCTAATGTGATTTTTTTTTTTCTCTTTATATGTTTTGCAGTTTGACTTTTTTTTGTTTTGTTTTTCTAATCATTGTTGTGTTTCTCTGTACATCGTTTGTAGAGCGAGATGAAACAGATGGTCATGCTTCCCCCTCTTCTCTTCCGCCATGTACGTGGGAGAAAATGGTGCTGCCTGCAGTATTGATATTCACAGTTGGAAAAGAGAGACAGTCTAATTCTCCATATTGAGTAAAGGTTTAGGTGTTAGGCATTTTTTTTCCCTGATGGGTGCTTTTTGTGAGTGAGAGCGCTTCTCTTCATCCCATGTTGTTAGAGGAGTTAATGAAATAAATGTGAGAGCGGAGATAGGAATTCTCCTATTTTCTGCTTCCTACTGTTTTTCCCATTGCCTGGCCCAGGCTGTTAATTTAGGAGTGAAGCAGATAAATTAGAGTCATGTGGTCATATGCGATATTTGTTTTTGCTACACAGCTGCAGGTACCCATAAAACGCTTGGAAATGTATTTGATTTCGACCAAGGCCCCTCGTTTTAATTTACCAATCTCGTTGCTTCTCTTCACACAACCAGAGTTGGCTAATTATTTGATCTCCTTAAAAATAAACGTTCTTTTTTTTTTGATTCTCTTGTGTGGCTAACAGCCTCTGCAAATAGGCAAGAGCAGGTTTCTTGATTCTCTCTCTATTGCTGACAATTTCCCTCTCCTGGTTAACTCCCTGTGAAAGCAATTTGCCCCATACTCAGGGAAGGTAATGAGCAGATGGTACCATTGTAAATGATGATGCGCCCATAATAAAGAGTTGATAAACATGGAATTACTACTGGGCGGTGGGCGCTAAACAGTGTGGTCGGCAGAGATGCCTGGAACATTGAGGGCAGCTCCTGAGCCTCATGGCATCCTGTGCCAGGCCTGGAAAGGTGTGCTGTGTGCATCAGAATACAATGCTGTCTGCTCCATACACACCATGGCTAAGGCAGTAGAACTAGAGAATTTTTAAAAGCGGTGGGATTCGACATTGTTGACTTTTACTTTCACATTACATGCACAAACACCCACCAGTTCCCTTTTTTCTACTATTATCACTGCAACCAGGGATATATAGAAATTTCAAAGAAATCAACACATTCTCATTATTTCTACCTAGGTGTTAGCTGTTTTGGTGTAATGTCTTGCTGTTCTTGAAAGTGTGTGTGTGTGTGTGTGTGTGTGTGTGTGTGTGTGTGTGTGTGTGTGTGTGTGTGAGTGTGTGCGCGTGTGTTTGTGTGCGTGTGTGTGTGTTTGTCTCAGTTCTGGTTAAGAAGCCAACTGTCACAATATGCGTATGAATTATTTTATGTGTGACACTGAAGTAACAACTAACAATATAATTTGTAAACCAAGCTTAACTCAGCTTAAACTGCACAGAATGCAGTGTCGTATGAACCATTGCTGTTATTTGTGACCACCACCATCTCTTTCATGTGCTACTGTTTGGATTTTTTGGTCTGAATCCCAGCAGAAGCACACTCCATGGCTGGACATAAGTGCTCAATAGTTTAGTGAAGTTGAATGTGTGTGTGTTTGTGTGTGTGTCCAGCTTTTTATGCATTATTATATATTGTATATGCATTCTGATGGCCCACTACAGTCTTCATGGTTTATATATATTACATCTATTAACATGCTCTAAATATTTAGTATGTTACTTACATTTTCTGTTTGTAGAGAAGCATCAGATGTGTCCAAGTCTGAGATCTAAGTGGTGGCATTCTGAGGATGAAAGAGAAGGGTAAATAATTTTTGCCTGAAAAGCCTTAAGCTTGACCCAGATCACCATGTACGCTGCATCTTGTGCAGATCACTGCCTTCACACTATCCATGTTAATTTAGTGCAGAAAAAAGAAAAGAGAAAGTTGTCCATCGCTTCCTTAGCATTCTGCTCAGACCAACCAGTATACGATTCCTCATTTTCATATCTAAACAAAAATACACCAACATATTTCAGCAGGGTCTAAATTTCATTTCTGAAGTTTTTTTTTATTATTATTTCTTTCTGCCTAAATCAGAATGAGTAAAGAAATCTTCTCAATTATTTAGGATCACTCTCAAATATAGAGATCAGTTCCACTAGTCTTGTTTGAACCTATTTCTTGGCCCACTAAATGACCAGCTTAATAAACAGTTGTGTTCTTGGCAGGGTCCAGTCCCAGAAGCTAAGAGAGACATTTTAGAGTGTCTTAGTACTGTGTCAAGATCACACAGATGAATGAAAACAGGCAGACCAAAAAATTCCCAGCCTGCCTGACTTCTAAAGGTCCATTAGTGGAGCTGGCCAGCTGTCAGTCCTCTCCACTCCTGTGCATTTCCTCCCCTCACTCCCAGTGCAACAAATCACCAGGCAAAGTTTAATGCGATTAAAAATGTGCAGTGTCCAGGCCATCTGATTGGGCAGGTAGCCTGGTCTGGGGCGCTTGCCGTGCGCCAAACCAGAGCCTGGATGCTGACAGTAATTAGCACATGCTAGTCATTAACAAACACAGATTAGGCAGAAGCTCATATGGCACGGTGCCATGGTAGGGTTGATGCTGATGGCTCTACTCCTATCTTTCCTGCCTAACCAAAACGGCCGGCCACCAGGCAGCAGCCACTAAACCTCTGTATTAACTAAATTTGGAGAATCTGTGTAGTTTTATGAAAATGGCTTTTAAACACAGCGTCTCTTTGAGGGTTGAGGCCCGTCTGGCCATGAAGGGGACCCTGCTGTGAGGTTTTAATGAAAGATCATAGTAGCCCTCCAAGACCGTCAAGTGAGCCTCACGCCCTGTAAAGCCCAAAATAATCTGTTTTACTTTTAATGGAAGCCATTTTATATTCATTAAGATCAAAATGCTGATTTTTTTTTCTTTTTGAAATAGCTGGCAAATTGCAATGCTATTCCAGTCACAGCTTGAGAAGCCAGAGGCCCCACAGCTTTTCATCTGCTTCATAAGTAAGAACGGGCCTAATATCTCTAATGTGCTTTGATGGAGCAGAGACCTTCACAGGTGGCAGAGGGAGGCAGTCATCAAGCTCACAAGTCAAAATATCAA
Source organism: Tachysurus vachellii (assembly GCF_030014155.1). Lineage (NCBI taxonomy): Eukaryota > Metazoa > Chordata > Actinopteri > Siluriformes > Bagridae > Tachysurus > Tachysurus vachellii. The sequence continues at coordinate 17,437,842 of NC_083465.1, forward strand.
GCCCCCTTTCAGCATAGCCATCTCTCTCTCTCTCTCTCTCTCTCTCTCTCTCTCTCATTCACACACATGCACACACACACCACACAAAACACGCATGCATGCACACCTCTCCGTCACTTTCTTCCTGCCTGATGCTTGCAGGTGTGAGAGAATGGGATAATTAACTCTGGCATGTCTCAGTATTGTCTTATGAAATGGCTGCTACCTGGAGCACCAGTCTTCCATATTTACCTATCAGGATCTTTTTTATGCTAATTAGTATTATTTCTTCTCTGACACCCATTAAGTCCAGCTCACAGAATTGTAAAAGGAGCGACAGCTTGTTTTCTCTGGAATATTCCCATGTTCTGGTATAATTATTATTATTTTGCCAAATAGGACAAGAAGGTATTTAGTATGTGTCTAACAGTATGGATCCGAATCGGAAGTGTGATGAGGTTTCTATTGCTCGTCCTTTTTTTATTTTTTTATTTTTTTTAATTTTTTTTTTTTTACTACGTCACTTAATTACCTTCATATTATACTCTCGACTGTCTCTAACCCAGAATGTTGTTGTTGACTAATAGCATGGTAAATATTTCAGCATTTAGAAGTGTGTGGCTCTGCACCTGATACCGGGTGTTGAGTTACACATGAGCAGTGTCGTGCAATGATGTTCTTCCACTGGCCAGCAGAAGGCACAGTTGTTGCATACCCAAATTTAATGAAAGCACCCCTGTGCCCTGGTCCCAGCTCAACCCCCCCTGAGTCTGCCGTCTCTACAGCTTTACAGCGCTCACATCCAATCCCCAGGCAGACAAACACCAAACCTAGTTTTTGAAATACAGGAGAAAAAAAAACGGTGGCATGTTTACAAGTTCCAATATCTTGAGTTTGGCTGTAGAAAGCATGGTTTCCCTCACATGGATGGCTACCTTCAGCCTTCTGTGTACTTGTATATGTTTGTGTGTGTGTCTGGCATAGATAAGGGAATACGATAACCTTCTCTCTCTGCACATCTTCGGGAGTGAGGTGAGTGTTCCTGGTCCTGCCAAGGTGCTGTTTAATGGGCCTCTGAAAACACTCAAAAGACAGACACAAATGTGTGCATGGGCACAAGGCCAGCGCAGACTCACTGATCTTAAACAGGAGGAAGGTTGTGAAGGAATGCTTAAGGACAAGACTGCTGCAAGAAGGAAGGTAGAAAAAGTGAGTGGGAAAAAAGAGAACGTGTAGGAAAAGAGGGGAGGGATATTTTCAGATGGCAAAAGCTCGGAAGAAAGAAAGAAAGGTCAAAGTGGAAATAAAGACAAGTAAAGAATGACAGGTATGACAGTAGAAGTGGTGCTGCGGAGGTAGGACATGCGCTCACTGTTAATATTTCAGCATAAACCGAAGTTAAATTTATTACAAATAAAAAGGGAAAGTGTCTCACTTTGCAGATTTTAAAGTAAAATAACATCTTGACCCTCAAATTCTTCCTGTAATCGGAGGCAGGCATGGCAAAGAAATGTGTGGCATCAGTTAAGCATGCTCAGTCACGTTACTTGTTTATTTTTCTCCCTTTCTTTCTTTTTGCATAAAAGGCTGACTTAATCCTGTTGGATTCCATTTCCTGCAACCAGAGAGTCCAAAGGAATCAATCAGGTATGAGAGAAATATCTGAACGCACACACACAAACACACACACACACACACACACACACACACACACACACACACACACACACACACACACACACACACACACACACACACACACAAGCACCTGCTTTACAAAAATTATTTGAGAGCTATTGGGGCACAATCATAGTGGAAATTGGTAACCATGTCTACAGATGAAATAGAAAAATGAACACATTTTTAAACTAAATACAATATTTATTTTGAAGTTGGAATGTACTCAGATATGTGCATCCACAGTCATTAAATATTCATGAAATCCTATTTATTACTTGTCCGTCATATGCATTATGTATTCTTCACCCACTCAGATCTTTGCAGTTGAAGAGACTGAGGGGAAAGAAAGAAGAAAAAAAACATAAAGCAAAAACATAAAAAGGTAAGAATCAAATCACATCTCTTTCTCTGACACCGAAAGGGAGGCAAACTTAATTACGAGGCATTGAGCTGCAGAGAGCACCTTTCTCTTTGTTTTATTTGATTTTTCTTCTTCTTTTCTGTTTCATGTTTCTCATAATAAGATACAAATAGACGCCGAGCTGGCAAACTGTGAATATGGCACCCACATATCCTTACACGCTCATTCTCGCTCTTTCCTGCTTTTCCCTCTCCATCTTCCTGATGATGCCAAGGTAGGAGAAACAACATCTGCTTGTGTCGTGTGTATGGAAAATGCGCTGTTGTTTTGACAATAGCACTAAAGTGGGGAAAGTGGCGGGCCCTTGTGTGCGGGTCATCACTCTTAATGCAGAGTGTGTCATCAGTCCCGGGGACAACAGCAGAAATGATGTGGCTGATACATATGAAACAGGCATCATGCATAAACATGGGGTCCGGGGGATGGGAGTGGGAAAGATGGAGGTGATGGAGGTGGTGATGGAAGGGGGCACACAGGGCTGGGGGACGAGGGGACGTTGCCGTGGGGATATTGCTTCAGCGGGCCGCAGTCTGCATGCCTTTTCACCCCTGTTTATTATTCATGAGCTTTGGGGCGGTGTAATAAGCCACACCTTGGCTGGGCGGCCATGGCTAAGTGATGGATCGTGACAGTGCTGATGGAGAATATATCATGATTAAGATCAAATACACTTCCACGCACACATACACACACTCTCTGAAGGACTACATGGCAGACTTTATTTGCCACGGCATCAGTATCATCACAAAAACATTAATCTCAGACGCAGGGTCTCACGTGACCTGAGCAATGCAGTGAGGAGATACTGACTGCACTCTGACGTACGTCTGAATGAAGTGATGTTTCAAAACCTTGTGTAATAATAATATTCAGTTTTCCTTAAAACCTACTGCATGAATTTGTTCATTCACTTTGTTCATCCTGTCCTCATTATTCATTACATAAAGATGCAGAAATTTCAGTATTCCTGTTTACGTAATCCCTGAAATGCACCCAGCAATGCAACAAACAAAAAAAATAAACAAACATACCTTTCTTTCATATTCCCCATGGCAAGCTCACATTTCGAAGGTGACGCAGGATGGCAGCTGTTGATTTGTCTCTCCAAGCCTCTAATCTGATTTTAATCAACTGAAAAATGATTCAAAAATGAAAATCACTCACAGAAATACTTGGCACAATCAATGAAAGCATGGCAAAAATCCCAGAGGAAGAGATGACCGAACATTCAATGCTGGAAAATCATGAATAGTGTAGTTTTAGCAGCAAGCATAACCTCACACAAACTGCCACCAGCTCATTTGTGCTTTAGTTCCAGTGTATCATTATTTGTGATATATCTTAATTTAATAAAGGCTGTTAATCAGCACTTCATCTGTATTAGCTCAATCACCAAATTATAGATTATTACCAAAAGGTGAACATGAGAGATCACCAGATTTTTGAATGACATCCTTAAATCACATTATAAAGATGTCAGATACATCGACTTAATCAGTGATCAGCTGTTAAACAGTTAAGACCCTTTTTTATTGTTTTTTCTTACTGATATACAGCATGTACAATGCATATAAAAGTCTACAGACTGCTGTTAAAATGGTAGGATTTGTAAAGTTAAACTTGGTAAAAAAAAAAATCAAATCCAAGTTTAATCATGTTAGACCTTTTTCCAACCCTTCATGTAAAATTACAACGTATACAAATTACGTGTACATAATCAGAAGGCTTTTGATTAAAAATATAAAGAAAAAAAACAGAATAACCTAGATACATAGATCACATTCAATCTCATGTTCAGCAGTGAAATCATTCTGATTAGTCCCAATTAAAGATCAGCTATTTCTGACTTTCTTAACATCTTCTCAGCTTCATCCGACAGCCGAAGCTATGGGCTGCAAAGAGGTTACAAAGCATGTATGGTTTCTCAGTTGTTGAAAGATACTGAACAGGAGAGGGGTAGAAAGGAATTTCCATAACATTAGATATACCATGGAATATCATAAAAGCCATAATTAAGAAATAGAGAAGATGGAGCAGCACAGTGACATCACCAAGAACAGGACGTCCCTCCAAAATGTATACAAGGACAAGACAAAAACTTACCAGGGAGGCTGTCAAGAGCCCGACTTGAACATTAAAGGAACTGCAGGAATATCTGACAAGTACTGATTACTCTCTGCATGTGACAACAATCTCTTATATTCTTCACATGTCTGGGATTTGGGGTAGGGCAAAAATCATCCAAGCTCATCTGAATCACCCAAATGTGTTATTGTGAGACCAATGAGACCAATTTCCAATGAGACCAAATTTCACAATAAATATTCCATAATTCCTAAGGTTATGACTGGTGCAAAAAAAAAAAAGAGCACCATACCCATAGTGCAGCATGGTGGAGGCAGCATCATGCTTTAAGGCTGCTTTTTTTTTCTTTAGCCAGAACTGGAGCTTTTAGTAAAATGGTTGGAATCATAAATATATACAAATACCACCATCTTCAGGATTCTGTCAGTCAGATGGAGATAAAACCAATTTCAGCAAACATACAAATCAACAAAAGAATGACTTAATCAAAAGAATGCAGTGTTCTTGAATGATCTAGACAGAACCTTCTCCTGAATCTGACTAAAGATTTGTGGGTTGTCCTGAAGAAAGCTGCACACAGGAGATACAATTTGATGGATCTACAGTAGAATGTTTTTGAAAGAACGAGTGGGAAAATATTGCCAAGTCAAGATGTTGTTAAGACCTTGTCAAGATGTGCTACACCGATAGGCTCTTACCCAAAAAGACTGAGTGGTGTAATAAAATCACAAGGTGCTTCAGTAACGTATTAGTCAAAGTATTTGCCATAAATAAACAAGATTTCTAAAGTCATTGCCCTCATATAATGAAATTTTTCCCCAAGTGGAAATGCACAGAAATGCAGCGATTTGTGGATATAAGCCAAAAGGACAGACAAACCAAAATACATCATATACAATAAAACAAATGATGACAAAATTAGAAATCTGACTGAATTCATATAAGAACACGCAATGGCCAAACTGAAGAACGTGGGATACCAGCAGGTGAAAACCAGGTGTATACACCATAGACAGCCATCAGGATCAGAATCAGCATTTATAAAAAAAAAAACTTCTACTGCTGTTCTATGTTCTGATAATCCCACATGGATATTGTTCCTGATCTAACTAAAGCTTATATTACTCAAAGGGTGTTAGATCTAAACTTTTTATATAACCTGCAATCCAGGTGTTATTGTCATAGTGAGAAAGAGATAGAGTTGTGATCTTTCACAGGTATGCTATGAAATCTTCAAAACTTCAGAATTATCAACTCCTATACATCATAAATAGTAAAGCCATATTAAAAGCTTTTAGAAATACTTTCATGTTTTGAAGGTACTCATATCACGTCGATATTTTATGGTCAAATTAGATGGAAGAAATGTCAAGGTACCATAAGATGCTATTAACAAGTCTGCCATTATTAAATAGATAGATTCCCAGCCTATTGATTGCAGCTGTTCATTCGCCATTACCTACTCGTTTAGAAGCGGCACATACAGTACAGCGCATGGACTTCGACAGTCTCTGATTGGAGAGCCTTACTGTAATATTCACTAGAGAAATATAAAGAGTATTTTAAAAAAAAAGAAAATAAAGAAAAGGCAACAGTATTGACCTTGCTTCTGCTGAGAGGAAAGCTTTAGTGTGCAGGTGAGAGGAATGTGGACACTGGGCCATTAATTCATCAATGCAAAGGGGTGGAGTGGTAGGGAGGTGAGGGGAAAAAAAAACAGGAGTAGCCGGTATCTCCAAGCCGCATTCCAAAGGGAGATGTTTTCAATTCACTCATTAAAGGGAGGTCATTCATGGTCAAGTTCAATGCCATGGAAAAGAAGTGTTTGCCGTGAAGAGCGCCACCCACACACTGTTCAACAACTGAGGGAGAATTACGTGAACTATGTAGCCTAATTTTTTGGGCAAATACAAGAAACTAGCCCTGTGTGCTACTTAAATTTAAAAGAAAAAAGGGTGGGGGTCTGACTGAATGAATCACTGACTGACTGACTAAATGACTGACTGACTGACTGAAGCAAGGAGAAAAAGAGCTGGACATTAGTAATTCAGTGGAGTGTGGGGGAAGGTGATGGAAACCATAACAAAGTAAACATGCTATCCAGAAGCACAGTGCTGTAATGATGTTATTAGTATGCATGTAGCTGAGCCCAAATGTAGCCTATAACAGTCCGAGCCCCCTTCACTCGTGGGGCTTTTTTTCCCCTCCCCTCTCCCCCAATAATGGCTTTAGACTCTATTCAAAGCAGGGACCTTCAGAGATCACAGCAAGCAAAAGGACAGGGTTGGGAGATAATGCACACTGGCAAATGGAACATGACCGGCATGTCCAGCGTCAACGCAGTCCATTGTGTGGACGGATGATAGCGACGGCACAGAACAACAAAGCATGTCCACAATGGCATAATAAGAGTCAGGCCTCAGTCTGCCACAGTTAGCCAGTATAGAGATAGACAGGCAGACAGACAGGCAGACGTAATATCAAAAAGAGAAAAACACATTCATTTTGCTCCCCTAGCATGCACATTACATTGTAGAAAGAGGTGGCTATAGAAGAATGATGTGGAGTGATAGTGGGAGGGGTTAAAGTTCATTTACATATGCATGTTGGCGTGTATAGAAGGAGCACAAAGGAAGGGAGTGGGGATGACATGAGTTATGCACAGAAACCAGCCCTCCTTACTTCATCCCTGACCAGATAAACGATAACCTTAAAGAAAATTCATTATAGTTGAATAAATAACTGTAGCGAGATGTTAGACAGTATACTGTAGTGGCATGCTGTGTACATGCCATATGGTTTATACAGACATTTTATTCAGCTTTCAGTGTCTAAATCACTGTTAATGTATTTCAAATCTTATTTCATAAATATTTGACCCTAAATCTTTTATTTATTTATTTATTTATTTATTTATTTATTTATTTATTTATTTATTTTAAAAAGAAATCAGGACCTTATCTTAACTCACTGCCTATTAATGAATATTTTAGTTGCAGCTCTAATTTTCCGAGTTCTATGAAAGCTCTTTCTTATAGCCTCAGCGATGTTTGGGGTCTTTCTTGAAGAGATATTTTAAAAACGTGCACATGGAAATGCTCTCTGTAGCATATTCAGTGTGGTATTGATTTCAGGAAATGGTAATTTGATTTAGTGTACTAAAACAGTGCTTTTCAAAAAGAAGTGGTAGCAATTTCATGCATGATGACTTGCAATGCAGCGTTCAAACAAGTCATCAGATAATTAGCTCCTTTAATGGAAAAAAACTACAGTGTAGGTGTAGCTGAAAACTGAGTAACCTGAGTAACTCCTCAATATTGCCCCAGTGTCTCTGAAGTCAATTTGAGGTTAATTCAAAATACTGGAATATTGAGAATGCTTTTTCATGAGCATAAATTGGGTAAATATACTTATAGTAGAATTTGTTTTTGAAGCTATCGGGATAGTCCGTCTGGTAAAGACATTTCTGCTAAAGGCCAGGATGTGTGGATGGGTGATGACAGTACTGAACTCGCTGATACAGAATAACTACATGTGCCATTGTTTCCCCTTTCATTTTAACCTCAGTGTTTGGATTTTCCATTTATTACACAAGCCTTCCTCCTTGTTTGTGGAAAAGTTTGACTTCTTCCCTGAATTTCTGGAACAAAAAAAAAAATTGGATAGTTTTGATTTATTTGCTCATGTCTCTGGTCAAAGTGGCAGAGAGTGGATCTTCTGCTTTCAGCCGTGCCATGAATCTCAGGCTTCGCTGGCCAAAGTCAACTGGTTAGGTCTGTTGTATAGCCTTGGCAGCAGAATGATTGAGAAAGCCAATAAATTCAGCAGTTGCTCCTACTGTCAGTGGCCTCTTGGGATGCTTGCTCTTGTGAACTATAGACACAGTAGCACACAGGACACCACTCAGCACTGACCTCCCTTCACCTTGAACTACCAATTTAGATTAGCCAATCTGGACAGTAATCTAACTCTCCTCTCTGGTCTGGACACCTGCAACTTAGTGGACTTAAGACATCATCTCTCCAGAAGCCATCGTCTTTTGGAGTCCAGGCCCACAGAGGGAAGTCTTCTGCCACTAAGACCTCCAGAGCTCAGCCTGTTTGAACTAAGCCTTTGAAGGTTTAGCCTTTCAGGGGGCCAGTGACAACCAGGGCTGAAAGAAAGTGTGTGAAAAGAGGCCATAGCAGTGTGCTGCAGCACACAGGAGCTCTTTGCTGGAGCACGATGTACCATGACAGCAGGGTTTAGCTAGTATCACATGCTGAGCTGAAATGTGACATGGTTTATACTTTATTCCTCTTTTTCAGCTTTTGGGTTCAAGCTATGTGTTGAAGGTACATTTTCCTCTCATCTCTGTTTCACAGCATTCAAAATATTACAATGATAGGTTTTCATTTTTTTTATAGTATGACAGTGATTAACTGCTTAACCTTGCACTGGTGAGTGTGTGTGTGTGTGTGTGTGTGTATGTATAAATGTAATCTCTCTCATTCCTTCCTCACACTCTTCCCCTCTGAAACACATGCAAGATCATCGATTGCTGTGTGTGAAGTTTTCCAAGGGGAAAGGCATCATGCTGGAAGCTAAGTGTTAAGCCAGGGTCTGAGTTGGTGTGAAACACACTCTGATATCTCTGGGTCACTCTGTGTCCTCCTTCATGAATGCAGCCATTCACTCACTCACTGTCTGACGAAGCATTTCGACACTGTCAGCTCTTCAAAGCAATTGTTGCTGTCAACACAAACAGAACAACTACTGTAACATCATATGAATATCACATAATTGAATATGTGTAAACAGTCCGCTGCCACCCGTTCCGTTTTGTTTATATTGTTAGATTGTGACACTTGTATCACTGTTGGCCCCTTTAACAGCGCTGTGCTTGGATTATATCCTGCTTCACCTTTAAACTGCTTTTGATAAAAGTGTCTGTGAATGTAAGTATAGAATGTGGGTGGATTTTCTGTGAAGAGGACACTAGCAGCCTTGAAAAGATGTAGTGATGCATTGTCATGTCATTGTATAAGCCTGGTTTATGCTTCATCAGAAATGCTGCTCATGCTTCTTGGGAAGAGCTCAAAGCAAACTTCCGAAAGCTTAGGATCTCAACTTTTTTTTTTTTTTTTTTTTTTAGCAGAGGGACAGTCGAAGATCCTTACCCATTTGTTAGTCAGAGCTGCCATTGTAGATGCGCTGTCATTTGCCAACTTTTTTGATTGGTTTGTTTTTTATAGTGACAATTCTAGGACTTTTTCAGCAGACGTCAGCGAGTTTCCTGTGAACAATATGGCTCTCCAACTCACATCACAGCTGCTGGTTAAAAGAAGTTGAGAGAACAGTTTCAGTTGAGAGTTACGTTTGTGCGAGCTGAAGTTTCCAATAGAACAATTTATTGATCATTATTTGGAAATGACCAGTCACTGATGATTGTTGTTTGTCCCACCTACACATTTCTTTACTGTTCATTTTAAGCTCATTGTCTCTTCAATCCAACTGTTTCTTTCATGTCTACACACCTTTCACAGATAGACACAATCACTGCCTGATCACGATGAATCAGTAAATATGCACTTTAGCATATGATAAAAGGATTTTTCGTCTCAAGAGTTTTAGGCAGACTACTAGTTAGAAGTAAGCTATAATTTACCTTAGGTATGATAGCTCTATAGTTAGACAGATCTACAGAAAGGCAGGTAGTCAGTCTGACTTACAGGCTCATTATTTGTAGTGATACTAATTTGGCAAAATGTATGTTCAGTATCTTTTCCTAGCTGCCGAGTCTACTGTCCAACTCTGGTAGTGCTTCGGAAATATTTATTTTGGAGACTGAGCATTTCAAACAGCCTTGGCCCTAGTCCAAAATGCATTTGTAACGTTCCAAAAGCTTGAGATACATTTGGAATGAAGCATAAACCAGCCTTTTACATTAATGTAAAAATTAAGATTCAAAGAATTCAAAAGCGGCATTGTGTGCATATGTGCATGTGTTACTCTGTCATATTTTGGCCTTCTGAGAGCAGAGTATAACTGATAATGTACAACAGTTAACCTGGGTCTGAGAGGGTGTGTGAGGATGTCTCTCAGTAGCACTGCCTGTATGACCTGTGTGGGAGCTCGGAGCACAGAGCAGTGACCACATGATCAACATTTGTGTAAAATTTGAACAGCTTCCAGCAAGCTTTGCACTGAGCAGCATGTCTGGTCATTGGTTTTGTGTATTAACCATCACTTTGCCATTTTCAGATGCACATAAGTGCTGTTTATTTGATCCAATCTCCACAAGAAGACGACTTCAGCGATCAGTGTCAAGAGCCCCGGGATCGTACCTGAGTCAAGAGCTGTTTTCAGACTAATCTGTCCTCTCTAATTCGATTAAAAGTGATCTTTTTTCTTCTCACCATATCCTCACACCTGTATACATCGCCTTCCGTTCACCACAAAGCACCACTCCTTCTTACCCTAACAGTCCCAGCTCCTCCTCTTCAGAAGCAACACATTTAATTAGAAGGAGTTAAGTTGTGCCTTAATTAAGCAGCAGGCATGCACTCTCTTTGTCACTTGGCTTTTTTCCCTCCTCCTGTTCATAGAACAATGAGCCCTGGTAAAATGTAATTTGCTCTTTGTTAAGATTTTGATTTTGCTCTTTCATGGCAGTTGAAACGGTAAGAGAATCAAAGCCCTGCACTCTTTCCTTTCTCTTTTGCGCCTCATCCTTCTGCATCTCTTAGGCTTAAAATATTGTAACCATGGCAATGACAGTTGGGAATGAAGGAATGAAAGGAACCCATCATTTTTTCAGTAGGATTAATTTTGAAACATAAGACACGCTGCACAAAATCCTGTTCAAAACCTCACTGATTCTGGTCCAGCCAGCATAACCGTGCTGCACAGCTTCCCATAGAATATGATTTGACAGTCTGGTCATTTTTGACTTATTTCTCCCAGTGCAGTATTGACATGTTGACATAAAGTGGTTTTCCAGAAAGACAGTGCCTATATTTCAATCAGTATTAACCAAAACATTGGACCGTAGTGGAGTGGTAAAAGCACGAGTGACAAGTACAGATGTAGGGCCAGACAACTGTAATTTCTTCTGATGTGATCTGGAAACTGCTAAAAGAAAAATAAACATTTAGAGCAGTGGGGAAAGAAATACTAAGCTCAAAAAAGTGGAAAGGGGAAATCCTCTGTTTGTTTCATGCACTTTAGACTTCTCTGTTATAGTAGGTCTCAGATGTATTGCGCTTTAGATTTTTATTATATTGTTGAAGTTGATAAGATTCCATGTGGAATCGTAATAAAAAACAAATGTGCCAGTTCTAAATAATTCTATGTCTATACAGTCTTTCATCTGTCCAGGTTCAGACCTGCTATACGATTGGCTGAATGAACAATTTCATGATAGGTGTTCCTATTACAGTGGAATCTATAGTTTACACAAATGATATGAAAACTAATATTTAGTTGAATTTTATGGTCAGTAATCACTTTTTTACATCCACGGTGAACAGAAAAGCATCTCAGGACTAAACGACTCCAAGAAACTTGTCATATGGGCAAAAGAGTACATCGGATTCTGATGTTTTTCTAGTCTTTGCGTGTTATAAACTCATTATGTGCATAAGTTGTATAGCCCTTTTTACACAAACTGAAATACAGATTTTGTTGTCTAATGAGCAAATGCATTAATAACCCTAATAGTTCAGGTGACTATTTAATAGTTCAGTAAAGGTAGTGAGGAAAAGAAGGCGAGAATGAAATATATACATAGCTATTGTCTGAATCTTGGAGGTGAATATTCCATCTGAGGCACATGAGAATGATTATGGTGAATTATAATGCAGGACTTGGAGGAAGACCTCTCCACCTGTGTGTCACAAACCAGATCTATGTGGCATATAAAGGTGGGAGCATCTGTATTCATTGGCTGCTGACTCCAGACTATCAGGCAAGTTTGGAAGCTCATATCTCCTGGATGAAGCTGCATGGGATGCAGCTTATTCTAGATTCGTTTCCAAATCCCCGCAAATAAAGACGGGATTAAGCGTTCAAGAAGCACAGGCTTGGTTGCTCAGGTGCATCTAACATTCTTAAACTTGTAACATGTTTTCCCTTAAAATGAAGTGTCTGAGGAAAGGGAAATAAAGGGGGGAAATGGATGTGCTGCTTTGCCAAATGTATTTTTCCTCTTCTGTTTATGGATGTGTTGCTCCAAAGTGTGGAGTTTTCTGCAACGATGGCGGAAAGAGAGAACAATGTTTCTTGGGAGAGAGGAAAGCATTTTTACTCCTCTTTTAGAAGAGAGAGAGAGAGAGAGAGAGAGAGAGAGAGAGAGAGATGCTTGTTTTGTGATTGAGAAGGTCCTGTATCCTGGTATTTCATCCAAATGCAATCCCTCTGATTATATGAAGATTACTTGGACATAATGCTACAGCTCCAGAAAAGAAAAATCTTATTTTTTTTTGTCTTTATTAAACTTTCATAAAGGTTTATACTGATAATGCATTATGGATGAATCAGAAGGTCAGAACAAGATCATAAACTCTAATACACACTACTTCTGGTTCTACCTCAATCTCAAACATGCACATACACTAGAAATCAAATCATGTGGTGTTAGCATTTTGTTCTTGTTTGTTGTGTGAGTGCCGAAACCCTGTCAAGTATATATATTTTCTTTTTTAAGTCAAGACGTGTCCTTTGAACTAATAAGCACAGTCTTGTGTCTCCAAGGCACTGTCAACGCTGCCTTTGTTCATGAGCCAGCAGCTGTGTGGGTTGACACTGAAGAAAGTCCTGCCCTGGAATGGAAATAGCCATGTAACCTGGTTTCAGGTCAGCAAATGAGTAAAATACATTCACATATTTTTTTCCCCTTTGCATTAATAGCCTCTCTTGTTTCTTCTTTGAAGCTGCAGCATTTTTTAAGTGCTTTCCACCAGAGCAGTCACTTCAGTGCCAGCTTCTTAAGACAAGTGCAATATGAGAGGAATTGCAGCTCTGTATAGTTTGGCTGATGTTGTCAAAGAATTCCTCAGATCACTACACACTGTAGTAAAGGCTTTTGCTATGAAAACATTTGTCTCTGGATTTTGAACAGCTATTGCTTGGCCTGTTTTTTATCCCCTTTTTTCCTTTTCCAAACCATTACAAAATGAAGAGAGTCAAAAAAAAAAGACAACAGAATGACAATAATATACTGACTAGCCAAATAGAGAATAGATTTATATTTGGATTTTGGTTCACACACTGACCAGGATGAACAGTGCACACTGCTATAAACTGGATGTACTGTGTGTGACTGAGTGTGTGTAATAGTGTCATACATTTATGTCTGTCTGCGTGTGAGTTTCTGTACGTGTGTGTAAGAGTTATGCCTAGGCATGCCCGTGTTGGGCTTTGTCTCTCAAACACACATTATTTCATACCTGTGTTTAAAAAAAAAAAACAAAAAAAAACACCCAGACTCCCTGCTAGGCCCCCCGACTGAGACTCAATGTCAGTCCCACCGAAGAACAGGACTGTACCAAAAAGTAATTCACACGTCTCTTCATTTGAGTTATTTATTTGATTAGGGGTGGCGTGGCACTGGAGGCCCGGGAGGTGCGGGAAGGCCAGGTATTTCAGCCGGGACTGGCTGCTCCAACAGGCCTGGCAGAAGGATGAGATTGGGGTCCTGCCATTGCAATCTTCAGCTGCTGCTAGCTCCAGGGGGGAGCCTGCGCCCTCCTACTTTTAAATAGAGAGTGGAATCTTTTATCTGCCTGCATTACTATCCCTATTCCCAAACGCTGCCCAGCTGGCCTGCAGAGCTGCTTCAGCCCAAGTCATTATCGCTCCACTATGACTTGTCACTTTCAGATGACTTGATATATTTAAATGTAACTGGTGATTGCTGAAAAGCAGAAAAGAAATAGATGTATCACCAACTGATGGGGAGAGGTGACATTAATCTAACCAGCTTTCCACCAGGGCTCTCTTTTTTGTGTCTTTCTCCTTTAATCTGTCTCTTTTTCTCTGCCTTTTCGCATCTCCCTCATTTGGTCACTGTGGGTATGAGGGTGTGTGCGTGTGTGTAAAGGAGTTTTGCATTGAGCTCACAATTGTCTCAATCTGCAACACCCACCTCAGAGTGTGTATAGTGTTATAGAAATGTTCACACACTGCAAAGTGTTTCAGCTGTTGTCCCTGTGCCAATGTGAGGCCCTTTGGACTCAAATTCAATTCCACACTTTAGCAAATAGTAAATGAAACAATGACGTTAATACTTCATGCATCAGGCTTGTAGACATTAACACTCATTGATAGTGTGTGGTTTGAGATCCAGAAGTCAGAGGTAGAAAGGGTTACTCCAACAAGACCAGTCACGTCACACCATTCCCTTGATACGCCACTCCTGTACTGAGTATTATTCCCAGCTGCTGGATAAATCCACTTGACTTATCTGAAGGATTAAATTATTTACACATTTAGAAAAGATTCAAATACGGCCAAGCCCACTGCCAAGGCCTCATGAAGATTTAATCAGCGTAATTTCTTAACGAGAGGGCTGGAGCAGAGAGAGGAAGGATGAGCAATGCAGCCCGTCTTGTTTATGTCCTCTCTTGGAGTGGATGTTGAAAACAGGACAGCGCAAGTGTTAGAAAGTGATTGACACACAGCTGAAGCCTATCCGTCAGATGAATAGTCCCTTCACTTGTCCTGTGCCACATCTGAAGTGCTCTTGTCACCTTGTGAGTTGTCACTTTAAAGACGACCTGTCAAAACAACAGAGGATATAGTTTGTAGCCATGCACATAAATACCTCACAATGTTACCTCAACATTTTTTTCTTTTCTGCGTGTTAGCGTTTATGCTCTCTTCTTATACATGACCTCCATGTCCGTGTTCTCGTCAGCTGTTGGTCGTACTTGTTCACAAAGTGGAGACTCTGCATTGAATATACTGCAGTTAGTCTCTGATATCATTCATATCAACATGTCTGAAATATTCTTCTTGAGTCTTACTTCCTTATTGCTTCTGTCTCTTCTTCTGTGTCATTTTCTCTCTTTGTTCTGTCTGCATTCTTTTGGTTTATCATTTCTCACACTGAGACTGCCAGGTAGCATTATGCATGGTCTTTACTCTTATTTTCATTTTCAAAGCATCATGTTGAGAGTCTGAATCTTTTTTTTGTTTTTTTTTTAATCTAAAGTATGGAAAACAAATCAAGTGGAGATGTAGTGGAGGGTTAATGTGTGTGAATGCCATTTGTGCACCATTTTAATTATGGGCATCTTGGACAGTAGTTTTGCCTTTAAGATGAATGGTAGATTTATATTAATGTGCTGGTTTTCACTTTTTCTTGTGTCTGTACTGTCTGGGAGTGTGGTAGCCTAGTGTCTAAGGTGGACTATCAACCTGAAAGTTACAAGATCAAATCCTGGGTCCAGCATGCTGCTAATACTGGGCTCCTGAGCCAGGCCCTTAACCCTCAATTGCTCAGTTGTATAAAGTGAGATACAAATGTGAGTTGCTCTGCATAAGGGCTTCTGCCAAATGCTATATATGGAAATGTCTGTGGCGGTTTATTAAAGCTCTAACTTTGCATTGTGCAGCATTACACCATTTGATATAACCACATACTGTAGTTTGTCATGTGTTATTCCTTATTTCTACATTATATTCATGAGGTTAGTTCTTTCTATACTTGTGTCACTATGCTATATTACATTTGTTGCATAAAAAAAGATTTCTTTTTGGTCAATATTTTTAGAGAAGTGGTTCTTAAGTCTAGTCCGTGTGCGTCACATGTTAGAGCTCAGCAAACTGTAACATGCCTGAACCAATTCATAAAGACTCAATAATGCTAAATTAATCTTAATCTCAATACTCCTTAGATAATCTTCTGACTGAAGTGTGGTGCATTAGAATATGAGATATTTTGTAATATTTCCAGTCCTAGTCAGATTTAAATTTTTTGAATAATCTGATAATGTATGTACAAGGAAAATATTTTGAATAAGGTCACATTTAAATAAATAATAACAACAACAACAACAACAACAACAACAACAATAATAATAATAATAATAATAATAATAATAACAATAATAATAATAATAATAATAATAATAATAATAATAATACAAACAGACTTGGATACAAACAAATGCGGATACAAATCAAGGTACAGTTACAGCGATCAATCATAAACCGAAAAAAGTTGATCCAAAAAGGTATTGGACAGGAAAGGGCACAGCTCAGTCGATTAGCCAGCAGTATATCAAAAACTAGTTACAAATCAGAGTCAGGTAAACAAAGTGCACTGTAAAAAATACAGAATGTCTAGCACAACAGCAGACTCAGTTATGTCACAAGAACAGAACAATTACATTTCACCTGAAAGCAACTAAAACACAAATACTAAGTGAAAACAATCCAAAGGATGCTGAATGAGAGCAAGGGAAATTATATTATATTATATTATATTATATTATATTATATTATATTATATTATATTTACATAAAACTTGTAGTTATTCACAAATGCCCATAAATTATAAATTATTTATGATTTGTGGTTGGGAGTTCTGGATGTTGATTTTGATTAGAACCAATAAATGAAGTTCAGTAATTAATATATAAAGGGACTTGTAAAGGTGTTTAATGCCTTCGCATGCCTTTATAAAAGAAACTGCAGACTGAATCAAGTTTTTTGTGGTACTTACGTTGTCCACTTCAGACATTTGTGCAGACATTTCAGAGTGAACCTACTGTTTGCTTAACCTCTACTACAAACCTTTAAATAAAATATTCCCCATAATGCCCATTCAGTGTCTTTGACACACTGCTGACCCAGCTGAACCCACAGAATAGTGTTTTTTGGAGAAAGGATCATATTTTAGATGATTTTACTGAATGTTTGCAGACTTTTTCCAGACTTTAATATTGTGTAATCAGGCACATAAAAAATATAAAATTGCTTAAACACACTATTTGTTTGCTCTGTGGGTTAGTAAGCTTTTAGCAATGTTGGATGGTTGCAATGTCGTTTCATCAGTTCCCTCTTGGAGCTTTAATATTAATGCTTCTTGTAATTATCACCTTGTATGCTAATGTGGAGACAACAAACAAGAGTGGCCTAGCTTAGATGAACTCTAGCCCACATCAATGCAATTAGACTCACCTCAACCCGTGCTTTTCCTCACCACTTCATCGACATGTGTGAGCAGCTCTGCTTAAACGTGCTTTGTGTACAGGACGAACTGGAGAAGGCAATGATTAAAGCGCGAGTTTGTAGAGCCACTTTGGCTCGGGCCGGCTGGGCCCGCTCAGGTGGAGCAGAAGGCTAATGATCAGATTACAGTGATTGGCCGCATGAAATAAACATGGCGTCGGCAAGGGCGCCTTCCCTTCCCTTCGAGATTTGTGGGTGAGGGAGTGAGGATTCAGCAGGCTGTAGGAAAGTGTTCCCCCTGTCTCTGCGTCTCCTGAGTGTGAGGCTGGCCTTTCATGCTAAACACTCTTTCCCTGAGCTGTGCTTTACTCAGCCTGAATCTGTTGAGCTGGCTTCTTCAGCAATCTGACGAATCAATCAGGACATGCTCCTTATCCCTCTTCTCATTAACTATTCCTTTTCTTTCCTCACCTGCTTTTAACACATTTATATCCCTCCCATCATGCACACACATTGCATTAAGACACACACAAACACACACACTCACACACACACACACACACACTTCTGCTGGATATATATTCCTCCATTGCACTCATCTCTCACTTCTCTCCCTGTTTCTCATGCTCTCATTCTCTTTGCTTTCTGAAATAACCCCTTTTTTGTCTTTCAACTCACACACACACTTATAGACCCATGTACACACACACACACATACACACTCATTCACTTTCAGGGCAGAAGGTATTTCAGTGAGTGAAGCAGTCAGAAATGTACAAAGTTGCTTGCAATAATCCATTCGTTCTGTTCTGTGCTGATTTGGGTACTAAGCCTGTACAATTATTTAAATCCGGGCGTTTAGTTGCAGCATACACCTCGCCACGGGGCTCTGCCTCTGTAATCTTGCCTTTGGCCTTGCATTTCAAATGGAATCAATTCCCATAAGGAATGCATACGAAGAGACCCACTAGTGGCTAATCCGGACATTTAAGTTCGTGAAACTTACACCTGTCATGTTGTCTTAAGCGAGTGGCTACGGCGACTGATAGTCGCACTTTTTTTGCCTCTGTCTGCTTTTTTATCTACCACCCCCAACCTTTCCTGAGCTAAGAGACTGTGTGTGTGTGTGTGTGTGTGTGTGTGTGTGTGTGTGTGTGTGTGTGTGTGTGTGTGTGTGTGTGTGAGTGTGTGTGTATGTGTGTGTGTCTGTGTGTGTGTTAAAGAGAGAAAGAGAGATTTAGTGTGCTGGCTTTGTGTGGATATGCAGGTCAACAAAGAAACGTATATGTTAATAGGATAGGATATATTTTTTTGTTTGTTTGCTTGTGTTGTTGTTGTTGTTGTTGTTGTTGTTGTTTTACACTGCTGAAATTGGAGAAAGGCATGTTGTGAATGTGTGTACAGTAGACTTGATTTGAAATCTTTGAAAAGCTCAAAAGCATATTTTATCATTCAGGGACATTTGCGTGGTCACAACTTTTTTTTTTTTGAAACTGCAACTTTTATAAAGAGACACAAAACATTTGCTTCTGGTTACTGTGGTTAGATATGGGTGTAAGCATTGAATTAATTAGTTGCATTAATAATTATGTCATGAGACTGTGTGTGTGTTTTGTGTGCGAGTATAATTGTATAATTGTTGTATAAAGAAAGCTGACAGTTGGAGTGTGTATGCATGATTTTGTCTATTTTTTCCCCATGACTGTAGGATTTGTGATATATTTCTTTTTCAGTGAGATTTTTACACATAATTTTGTAGATGTTATCCCAATGATAAAAGCAACACATTTTTTAAACAGCTAAACTCGAGTGCATTTATTAGGGTGGATTTATATACTTATTTATTTATAGAGTATATAAATAAGGACAGGTGTTACTCTGTCCTGTAAATGAAACGCTATTTGTGTGACTCTTTTCACATTTACACTCTAAAGATTAGAGAGAAGCGAAACTGTTCTTATATTCAAGAAAAGTTTCCATTAACACAGTAAAAATTTTTGTATTCTTAAAAAATAGATTTTTGGAGTTGCACTTATGCTACAGATACAGTAATAGTGATTATGTAAAAGAAGTTGGATTATTCTTTTGTGGTTATGGTTAGTGGTAGATGGGTCTACCTTACAGAAAATAGTAATACAGGTCTATGTGTGTGTGTGTGTGTGTGTGTGTGTGTGTGAGAGAGAGAGAGAGAGAGAGAGAGAGAGAGAGAGAGAGATCTTCCTTTTCCTGCTTTGTGGCTGCAGGCATGTAAAGAGGATCAACCCAGGACATCTGCACACCAGCCGCAGGTAACACACACGCGCAGCAGCTCAGTTCACCACACACAAACACACACACAAAGAAGAGACCGCTGGGTCTCCCACATCTGTTTCATTACAAACTCTCGCTCTTTTTCACTTTTAACACTCCTCTCTACAGTCTGTTGTGCCAGAGTGCCAGTCCCAGGTCGCTCTGATGGGTGGGCTAAGAGTGTGTGCGCTGGTCTGTGAAGTTGCCTGTTGCTGGCGAGGAAAGTGTGTGTGTGTGTGGTGTGCATGGTTTGTGTGAGTGGATAGGGGTAATTGACTGGATGAAGAGGACTGGCTGGCTGGAGCTCTCCTTAAGTCTCTGAAGGTTTGGACTTTAGAGTTAGCAATTGCATGAGCATAGGCAAAGGCTGGGCCAAATGCCAGGCATGCATGTGTGTATGTGTGTGAGAGTGTGTCCCCTTCCTCAGAGCAGTGGAGACACCATCTGCCTGCTTGTCCTACAGGACTGGGCCTGTCCCCGTCGGCCATCTCTGTCCAGGCTCGGTGGGTGAGGGACTGGACTTCTTGTGCCAGGATTTTGGAGGCTGGGGGGCACCAGGCAGCGACACTCAGCCCCTCAGTGTCCACCTGCGCCAGGCATCATGCTCACAGTGCCAGTGTTTGAAGCATCTTAGGCCAACACTCTGTCTGTTTCACTCTCGTTCTCTTCCTTTCTGAACTGGGAACACAAGTTCCAACTACACTGTACTCCAAAACACGATGTCCTAATTAGATTCGTGTTTCATGGTGCTAACAAGGCCTGCTGTTTATGTGTTGTGTAGAAAGCACCATGGAACTGTATAGACTTTAAAAATCAGCATAAAAGACGATTTCAATATTAAACAGAAGATGGAGAGCAGTTAGTGGCCTGTTTGTGGTGAGTACTTTATTAGATGGTTAACCATATACATCACCATGATAATCAGCCTTGCTTTGTGCTCTTGGTGTATGGAATTGTGTGAGTGTGTTTGTGTGTGTTCTGCTGACTCTTTAGTATACAATAGCTTCAGCTTTCAGGCTGACCACTAACAGTCGGCCAAGGCCACTTTTAAATCTCATATATTTACTCGCTGTACGACACATGCGGACAGGAAAATAAATGGTCAGTGGTCAGAAGTGCTGGTTAGAGGAAATAAAGTGTGTGTGTGTGTGTGTGTGTGTGTGTGTGGTTATTATGCATTATTCATGTTTTTTTTGTGTGTTGTTTAAGTTTGCAGGATAATATTTTAATGTTTGTTTACGGTTTTAATATAACTAATAAAATGACATGTTGAGTCTGTTTATAACAATTTGCTCCTTTTTTCAAATACTTTTGATTTGGATGCAAGTTGATCAGAGCTGAAAAGTGTTGAAGGTATGTTTCATGTTCAGTTTAATGGTTAAACTATTAGGCATTACACAAGAAAAAAATAAAAAAATAAAAAAAAGGGCAAAATTAAGCCTAATATGAATATTAAGCCTAGCTTTAGACTTTCGTCAGTTTTCAGTAACTGTTTTATCCTGATAATAGTCACCAGAACCAGAGCCTGTCCCAGGAAGGCAGAAATACACTCCAGCTGAAAGCCAGTCCATTGAACAGCACCGTGCACACACACATTCACACATTCATTCACACCTAGAGGCAATTTATAGTAGCCAGTCTGCTTATTGACATGTTTAATGGAGTCTGGATTAAACTGGAGAACCCTGAAGAAACCCACATGGACACGGGAAGAACATGCAAAACACAACACAGACATTAATCATAGAAGCTGTGAGGCAGCAATGTACTTGCTCCACAATCATGCACCACTTTTTTTGTTGTTGTTGTTGTTATTTTTAGTAATTACAAGCTTAAAATAGTCTTTATTTTGGCAGATAATTTTGCTTATCTCAGACATTTATTTGTAGACAATTAGCTAAGTCAGCTGCTGGAATGTGTCCAATTCAGGCTTGCACTGTAAACTAGTAAGATGTTTAGAATTATTGGCTTTTAATATTTATTATGTAATAATCAAATACAAATCAATTCGAAACCAGATTAATTAACAGCATTCTTAATTGGCTTTCTAACATTCAAGATGTTTTCACTTCCTAAGACTTATTTTTGCAGTGTAAATATTTAACTGTTTGTTCCTGGCAATTATATGATTGCAAATGAAATAATTAAAATAAATGAAATAACTAGAAACAGTTCTTTTGTGTAGTGAATAAATATTTTTGTTGCTTGCTTGTGGTACTGGCTGCAGATTCAGATTCTTTGGGCAGTTTGACAAGACCGATACACTGCGTCACTGGATATGTGCAATATTCATATTTCTGTTATTTATTAATTACATGGTTTAAGTGCAAAATTAACACCGCACCTTAACTTCACTTATGCTTCTGCCACCTTTACACCCTTGGAATTTAATACTTTATAGTTTTTATTTTCCTACTTGTAATTATATTTGATATTTCATATGAATTCTTTTTCTTGTAAATACGTGTGAGACTTGACTTGGCTGACACATCTGCAATCTTGTTGTGCGTGAACACTGACAATGAAGTTCTACTTGAGCTTAATCTTAACCTTGATCTCTTCAGCTTAGGTAGCTAAACTCTGTTGGTTGCTTTCTTTGTATACCTGTAAAATAGTTTCATAGCATATTATTTTTCTTACACTCATTTGAGATTTGGTTTGGAAGATGGGGGTGAACAAGAGAAACTGGAAGAAATATATGGTAAGCAAAAAGCAAACATACACAGGAGCTGTGAGGCCAATATTAAATATATATTTGTTTAGGTTGGAGAAAAAACGCCATTGTGATGTGTCATTTAATTCAGTAACAAATCACTTACAAACATGCATCACATCACACATGCATGCGAGCGACTTTAGCTTTCTCTGATTGCAGATAATTGTGTAGTGATATTGTACTTTTCAATTCAATTTAATTCAATTCAATTTAAATGTATTTGTATAGCACTTTTAACAATGGACTTTCTCTCAAAGCAACTTTACAGAACATAAGAAACAATATTAGACTTATATTTAAATGGGATTGTATTTATCGCCATTGAGCAAGTCTGACGCGATTGAGGACAAACTCTGTGGTAAATAAAAACTCCCCTAGATGGAAGAGGAAGAATCCTTGAGAGAAACCTGACCCAAAAGGGAACCCATCTTCATGTGGGTGACAGTGGAGGGTGTGATTATAAATTGTTATAAACACCGGAGAGTGTTATTATAAAAAATGTCCTTTCTACAGTCAGATACAGCCTGATAGTTGTGTATTGATTGGACAGTTGTTTTCATGTTTTCGTACATCTTCAATACAAGCTAAATAGTTATAAATAGTTACAGAATAAAAACCCAGCAGTACAGGATGTAGCTGTGCCGTATAGGTGAAGCTGTGTGTCACTTGCTCTTGTCTCTGTGTCCGTACCCCTGTGTGGGCTACAGTGGCCACTGACTCATTTACTGGTGCTTTCCAAGAGAAATTTCAGTTTTGTTTTTCTGTGCAGAACCTTGAAAAGTCCCTTAGCAGAGACTTATTTTAGATCCAGCGTGTCCAGGACACAGGGAGTCGCATGGCACGGTGTCAACAAATATTTATTCAGAGTTTTGCGAGTGAAACTTTCTGGGTTGTCTGGAAAGCTTGGTGGCGAGAGAGAGCCTGCAGAGTTTTGACCTTTCTAGGCCTTTCTAGCTGACTGCATTGATCTCACATATGTATACACATAGAGCGAAACGCAGCCGAGTATCGAAAATACCCATGTCTGTTGTAAATCTTTTAAGTGAAGGAGTGTGAGCGGAGGCTGAATGAGGTGGCCGGGGCTCTTGGCAGGGCAACCAGGGTGAAGGCTTTGCGGCTGCCAGTCTGGAGAGGTCCGTCTCTGCCAGGCAGACGTGGAGGAATCAGACAACTGGCTGTGTGTCACACGACAGATTGAGCTGTCAGCTCACAGCCCGGTCCAAATACAGCCCCCCCTTTTTAATGCAATGCACATAAATATATCTGAGCAAACGCACTGGATGATGGCCATGTGAGAACGGCTCCGAGTTTGGCCTCTTTAGGAGTGCTGGGTAAGCTTTTGCAAGAGTGTGCTCTTTTCCACTGGAGATGAGCTATTGTTTCTGGCTCCATTTTTTGGAGCATCTGCCAGAGGAACCTTCTAAAATGGCAGCTAGGGAGGTGATGAAAAGATTAGTATTCCTGGCTTTTTTTTTGCCCTTTTCTTTATAAGATAGATGATGATCTACCACATATGTCTGCCCTGACAAGCAGTAAATCTCTATAGGCTTGAAAAGCTAAAGACTATAGAAGGTAAGTTAAACGAATGCATTGCCATAGATAGTCTACTCTTACATCTTTTGTTATTTAGGCTACTCTGTTTTTTGTCAGTTGACTGAGAATGGCGTTGTTATTGAAAGGATGTTTTGAGGCTCCCAAAGGAAGCGCTGCCCTGCGGAATGACCTCTGATCCTCAAGCTCAGCGGTCCAGAGTGAAGTGTTAGTCCAGCTGTGGGAGCTGTCAACTTGTGGCTACTGGAATTGTTTGGATTTAAATAGTCTTTATTTTCCATCCTCTTTCTTATGTCATTCCTTTAAAGTCAAGAAAAATGTCAGACATGTGTCCTGGGTGTCAGATATGAATGTCCACATTGTGTGAATGGGTGTGATGGCTCAGCAAAAAGAAACCTAACCATCACACCAGCTTTAATGTGCATGTGAGGAAAAACACAATGATATCAATCTCAGATACAGATACAGGACTGTGATCTCACTTCCTGTTTTTAGGTGAAAACAGCACCTTTAAATACAGTTTTTATTCAGAGTTCGCACCTTCTTTGTTGCTGGATATTAGACCCTGTTAGCGACCTGAAAAGTGACAGTTTGAAAAGTGACAATATTAGTGACTTTTGGTGCAGACGTTAGTGATAGTCCTGCACTTGATATGACTCTCCAGCTCACATCACAGCTGCAGTTATACATTGAGACTGACTTGAGTGGGAGCACAAGGGACTGTGTTCAGGATGACTGATCGCCTCTGTTCCCAACAACCAGTTACTGATCAACATTGTTCTTAATGAATAACCACTGATCACCTTTGTTTGTCTCACCTATTCAATTCTTTGATCTTTGTTTTAAACTCTTGTCTTCGCTATATTTAATTAGTCAATAATTAAGCTAGTTGTTTATTTAAAAATCTTCCTTCTTCATCTAACACATTTTGATATGTAAATGATTACAACAGGTCAATGTATATATATGACACTATCTTGTTACATTCTATACTTTCGTGCACATTGAAGGAAAGAGTTGGCAACAAAAAGGCTCAGAAGTGTGTTTCTCTGGTTTAGTGTTCAGAAGTTATTCTGGGCCCTATTGGGCCCTTTGGCAAGGTCCTTAACCCTCTCTGCAACAAGGAAGCTATTTCATAGCTAAAGCTGTGCTCTGACTTCAAAATCCTTAGCTGAGACATGTGAAGAAAAGAATTTCACTATTCTGTAATGTACATGTGACAAATAAACGCTTCTTATGCAATATCTGCAAGCATCTTAGGCATAATTAGTGTAACTTAGCCTTAAAAGATATGTAATATTTCACCATTTATAGATGCTAATAGTTTTAAACACAATCTGGACTTTCACCGGTTTCTCATTCATCGACCCTAAAAGATCCAATACGGATGTAACTAAATTGTTCTCAGCGTATTATTTTCTGCTCATTTAAAACATTATATAAACATACAGTAATGTCTTTATATATAAAGTCCATGACTACTTATGTCTTGCATCCACCAGCCACAGCTGACTATCCCACCTTAGGGTGCCACAGGGATAGATCTGGTCCTGGGAGAAGTCAGAGCTCAGTAGGAAGTGTATTCTGGAGTTTAGAAATGTATAATACATTTCTCAGCCATCTGTTCATGATGGAGGTCTGTTCTATTAGATTTTCATCATTCCATATGAACATTATTAATGTGAGATTAAGGAGAAACTAAGCTGCCAATAGGAGAACTACTTTTTCTGCTTGAGTTGTACGTTTGATTAAAGGCTATTCTGGGATCTAAAGAGAGTATAATTTGAGCAGCCTAATGCTAAGGCATGAACATTAAACACAAGCCTGAGCATTTCATGTGTCTCCATGACACGCTGCAATCTAATGGGCCAAAGCCAAGATCCTATAGCTTTTCAAGGTTCTCGCCTTTCATTTGGGTGGCTGTGAAATATCTTGCCGTTTATATATGTATGGAATGGACAGCTGCCAAATACAGAGGACAAAATTTGGAGTTAACTGCAAGAGAGGCCTTGTCACAATTTATAAACCTGAAAAGTTTCAGAGGGGTGCCCTACCGAGCACTAGAGAGCCCCATGTGCACAGATCGCCAGAGTGCACGGCCTGAGAGAGGAGAGGAATGTGCCGTATTAACCAGCTCTCCCAGGCGCTCTCTAAACACACTTCCATGTCCATGCTATTATCCATTTTTCACGTCCAATTGCTCTGTTATGGTAATCGTCAGAAGCGCACCATGGCGTAATTACTTACAGCTGACTTAAGAAAGGAATATTCCACCCCCCCGTGGTCTGACTTCTGGCTTTTTTTCTGCACTATTAACCCATTCCTGTTTATTAATGCCTTCCTGCTAATGCGCAGAGGCCACTTTGTGAGATCCATCATCATGCAGGGCCTATTAGCAAAATGGCCCCACTATTGGGCAATATTTCTCTGTCCCTGCAGTTCTCTTGCCTATCTTCTCTCTGCTTTGGGGTTTAATTACTTCAGTAAATGTACTCTGGTCACATTAACCTCTTGTTGCTCCATGTTACTGAGTGTCCTAGTGTGTGCAGAGCTTAGGAGGGAGCAGAGCTTCTTTTCCTGGTAAAATCACAACAATGCTGGGTTCTTCTTCCAACGTTGATAGTGAAATGAAAAGAGCAGATCATTACATTGGAGCATATCACTTAATAAAGCACATCATTTACACGAAGGCATTTTGGCTAATACGATCAAGAAATGTAATAGACTGAAATCTGTTAGGGTTGTATATTTACCAGTTCAACTTTACATGTTTGAAATGATGCAAGACACGCAATCAAGTGACAAAGCAATTTATGTCCTCATTGAACATCGTATATGTGCATGCTATTGCATTACATTTTGCAAATTAAGTTAATTCCAAGTTTTTGTGAAACCTTTTTGCTGAAATATCACTCCGATTCTCACTTGAGGCTCTCCTCTTCAACTTTCCTGTCCTCAATCATAACCTGAACAATTTTGTATTCACACCAATTTGCCATTTAGAGCAATGCTAATAAGCCCAGATTTTATTGCATTAAGTATTGTCAGTTCCACTGTGCAAGGCAAAGCCTAGATCCACTGCCGTTCCTTTGATTCCCAGTCATATACATCACCTTGCAATTACTGGACCTGGTCTGGAAACTGTCAAGCATGACTGCAACGTTATTGGAATTATTGCAATTACACACAGGTAATTGACCCGCTATCAGTGAAGATGTTAAATTGTGCCTCACTGGTGTGAGTCCATGTTGAGCTCATTTCATTCTACATTCCTCTCTCTCTCTCTCTCTCTCTCTCTCTCTCTCTCACACACACACACACACACACACACACACACACACACACACACACACACAAACACACATTGCTTGAGTATGTGAGCAGCAGTGGGAGGCAGTAGAGTTATTGCATTATTCCTATACTCTGCACACCAATAAAACACCACTGTAATTCAAATTGTGTGGAAACGAACGTCTTTTTCAGCGATGTCAACTCGGTGTCTGTGTGTAATCTTACTTGCCTGCTTGCTTCATTAAAGGTAATATGACTCAATGTGTGAATGTTTATTTTCCCCAATTCATAGTAATATGCGTAAATGAAATGAATCTGTTCATTCACATCAGACAGTTTACCTGAATTTAGAGCAAGCAGTCTGAAGCGTGTTGTACACGGCATTGTTTATCAAATGGTATATTCATATGCAAACAATTAGTGTGCTATTTAAAGACATTCACTGAGAAGACCTGCCTTTAAGGGAAGTTTTTTTCACTTTCATACCATGCCATGCTGTATCATCCTATTTTAAGATTTATATTTAGACTGCTCTTTGTAAATATGCTACGGAGTTTATTGTTTATTGTGTTGTTGAGATTTTTACATTGAAGTACCCAAGTGTGGTTGTCACAGTGATGCAGCTGGTAGTATTGTAGCCTTGCAGTTTCCTTGCAGGTCCGCTGTTTGATCCCTGAGGAGTTTCTTTCTGGTTCTTAAGCGTCCTCCAAATATCCAAAAACATGCAGAAAGGTTTGGGTAAGTTAAGTTGTCCCTAGGTGTAAATGATCTCCTGAATCTATAACCACATTCCAGTATACATTTTCTCTGGCATCCTTTCCAGGTTGAATTCTCTCACCGTGTGCCCAGTGTTATTCGGCTATGGGTCCACCATGACTAGAATAAAGTGCTTTAAAAAGACTTTCAAAAGAATGATTGTACAGAATCTTTTTATTAGTTGACGAACCTTTCTGGTCTGGTCTGAACAAACTGAAGAAGCCCATCTTTGTCTTAGCATAATTATTATCAGCAGCAGCAGCTTTATCAATATTTAGATCGTTATCAATATCAGAAATGTATTTAAAGATTCATATAGATCTCTAGATAACATTTAGACCTTATTGTCTAAAAATGAAGCCTATCGAAGATGGCCTAAACTGTTAGCTGATACTTATACTGCTGCTGCTGCTTATAGAACAACTCAACTTTTTAAATGGCATTCACTTAGAGAACATTGACCATTATCTCCTGCGAGTAAGGTCCCAGTGCAACTCTCTTCATGTCCGAGTCATCCTTCATTACTGTCACATGCAGAAGTCTCTGCATCAGAGATATTGAGAGAGAGAAAGAGAGACAGGGATGGAGGGAGATAGAGGGAGGAGTGGGCAGTACAGCCAATCAACTTCCTCTAACTCACATCTGAATTAAGCTGTGCAAAATAGGCCCCAGGGTTGGTTGCTAAGCACTGAGATGGGCTCGCCAATTTCCACTGGGAGCCAGAGGACAGCGAGCCCGGCTCTTTCTTTCTTTCGTTCTTTCTTTCTCTTTATTTATATATTTATTTATTTCATGGACACTAGGTGCAAAGAACATGGTGAGTGGACCCTGTAATAAAGAGGGTTGCCCTGGCTGAATATAATCCTCATCTGTGCAGATGTGCAGAACAGATGAGCAGATGTGGGAACGGACACCATGCATTATAATTAAAATGTGTCAGGACGCACCCAAGGCTGTGACATTGAGCCTTTCCTCACTGCAAATGAAAGTCATTGTTTATAACCTGTATTTGTTTCTAGTGCATCACTGATCTTCTGTTCCCAGTGAGTCGTGTGGAGGAGGCTGTATTATATTCATGCCAGACTATTGATACAGTTCAATTCAGTCAGCGTCTTGTTGTGGCCAAGGGGCCAAATTAAGCCCTTTG
Source organism: Tachysurus vachellii (assembly GCF_030014155.1). Taxonomy (NCBI): domain Eukaryota; kingdom Metazoa; phylum Chordata; class Actinopteri; order Siluriformes; family Bagridae; genus Tachysurus; species Tachysurus vachellii. The sequence continues at coordinate 17,466,916 of NC_083465.1, forward strand.
TGTGATCTGTCTCCATGGCGATGTTTTGGTAAACTTGGGCATGTTGGAGTGTGAAGGCGGCGGTTGTTGCAGGAGAGCACTTGAGCCTTGCTTGTCTTCCTGCAGATTTGTTTCACTGTTTTCTATGGTGTGGTTTTTAAGAAGGCTGAACTCACTGTAGGGTTTGGGGTTTAAGCCTCTCACAAAGCCACTCCTGCTATTTTTTCTTTCTGTTCCCATTTTTTGACAGTGTATAAGAAGGAAGCTGCATCTGCAGCATCAGCACTTTTTACGTTCCTGGGAATATGCAAATGGTAAATGACACACATGCACTGAAAATTCACCTGACTAGACAACTACAAAGTTGTCGTTCGCTTTTTTTTTTTCTTGGTTTAGATTCTATTTTGGATTTAAATGCTTCGGTTTATTCCAAGTGTTTTATATTGGCTTGGATGTAATTAAATATACATCCCTAGCCCTAAATTTACAAAGTGAAGCAGATATGATTTGTTTTTCAGGATAAAATAGACGTATGCAAGAACCAAGCAAAACATTTGATAAGTTATAGATTCATATATTCTGATATGATTTATTGAATCTATAATTGTCTAGAAGGCCCTTACTTTTAGACGACCTTCTTGGACTACAGCATACATTCATGTCTAACACTTCTTAGCAGCAATAAAGTCTAATCAAGCTCAAAATAAAGTACACAACCCTCCTGCTGTTTCTACTATTCCAGTAAACATGTCATTGCTAGGTGACAGGCCTGCTTGAAAGGTAATAAACAGAATTATATACATTTGTCCATGTGAATTGTTTCAAATTGTATTTGAAATGAGAGAAACAATGCCAAATTAATCACAAGGGGTTAATCTAGTCTTTCAGGTATGACGGGAGCAATGCAATTCCCTGGTGATTAAAAGAAATGAGAACAAATCTGGTAATTTCTATTGAAAGAAGTTGAGAGCAAAAAAAAAAAATCAAATGACAGCATTCAGTGTAACAATCATATCAGTGCAATTAACTCCTGCCAGACTCTGAAACTTGGGCTATTTTTCTTATTTAATTCATTAGGAGAGGCCACAGCACTACACTCACTCATGTCAATTCAGCATAATTACTTTAAAGCAAAATCAAAGTAGCCGCTATCTGACATTGTTCAACGTGGCTCATCACTAAATTTAATTATGAGTTCATTTGAATAAATCCCATTTTAGATGAAAAGAGTCATTTATAACTTTAAGCAAACGTGTGCATGTCTTAATCATTAGCCGCACTTGGATGGTGACAGGTCATTTCAAAGCAGTTCTTCCTTACCTCAATGAAAGAGTAAAAGGTTCTTTCAGAATTCTTGCACAGGCTTTTTCTTTGTTGTGTGAAACCTATTTTGTTGTTTTTATTATTTTATACCTCTTAAAATAGATCATGTGCAAGATCATACCTTTCTCACCAATGTTCAAAAATCATTTTATGGTGTGCAATGCTGTGTACGCTCACATCCAAACAATTGTACCTTTTTAACCAGTCTTGCCCTCTCTTCAGTGCCTCTGCTGTGTTTATTTATTTTTTTGTTTTTCTTTCTTTGTTGCAGCTTTTTTGCAGGTTTTGTTTGCGCTGCTAAACTCCAGAGAGATCTGAAGAATTGAATCCCACAAAAAATGGCTTTTGTGCTTTAGAGCTCTCTAACAGGCCAGGGACACACAAACATGACTGGCCAATCAGGTGTATTAAACTAGAAGATAATTGGTCACATGTGAGTTCATTACTTTCTTCTTTCTTCTGTAAAGCTCATGATTGTGGAAGCAAATGCCCCTGTCTGAATCTGGAGGAAACAAACAAACAAAAAAAAAAATATTATAGAGAAGAGTGGCCTTCTTTCCTCTTTAGGGAAATGTCCTCAGCTTTTGACCTCAGTGCTTTTTATTTATAATGGAGGTAATATCTAGTAAGGTGTACTCAAGAAGAACTTGGGATTTTTGTGAATTGCCAAACACTAAACCTACAGGACTTGCTGATACAGAGCGTTTTCCCGGGTAAGTCTTTTATCTCGGCTGGATGTGCTGGGTATTGAGTTGATGCAGTGTTTGTGTAGTGTCTGTGAAGTCAGAGGACTTGCTCCTCCACAGTGTTGCTCTTGGCTCCATCCACTGGACAATCGTAGGGTGAGAACACTGTTGTATTTCACTGAGAAATTCTTTCCTATAATTCGGTGATGAAGAGCCAAAGAAGGTAGGGGGAGACGTCAAGACCGTAATGAGTGGGTGACATATAGAGAAAATACTCGGCCTCACCTCAGGCCACCCCACGGTCTCGGAGAAGAACAAAAGCGCGTAAAAGTATGATAGAGAGATGTCTTTATGATGAGGGCTTCCTTTCCTGGCCTGTTCTCCTTTTAACATCCATTAACGCTGATGTTCTCTTTGTGCTGGGCCGCGTGACCTGAGGTGGATGCATTAAGCAGATGTTCGACAGGACCGACAGGATTAGTCTGCTCTGGACTGATGAAGAATTCTCCACAGTCCTCCGGAAACCCCATGACCAACCTCCAAGGAAACGCGATCTACTGTGTCAAGCATAAATTAAACAAAGGGCAGTTATGGATTCCTCCCAATGATGAAATATTGATTCATATATATTTTTTTAACTCCTCTAATCTTTACAAGATGATCTGCTTCCCTCTTTAGCTAATGCCACGATGGCTGGAGTTCCTGTATATTTCATTTGAGAATGAGTTCAATATACAGCATGAACCGTCTCTCTCATAGATCTTAGGTGTTGGAATAGGTGTTCATGGAGAGGAGAATGCTGCGCCACATTAGATCACAGCAGAAACGGGTTAGCTTCATCAAGATGGCTGCCTGGGCATTCTGTGATAGTGCAGCGTCTCGGGCTACATCTGCGCCGCTTTGCTCTGGGGTGGGGGGGTGACTTCTGATAGAGGGCTCCTGTTGGTCACTTATCTTATTAATTAGCTTTTCCCTTTACCAGCATTCTCTATCTCCATGCCCTGGTGACAGATCTGCTCCCTGAGCCTGCCGGGCCATCGCCGCATTGTTTTCCCCCACATAGCTGGATAATTAATATGTCCGGTCCATACATATTTCATGCTGTTTGCTTGAAAACGGTGAAGGAGGGTTGAAAAGAGATTGTATGGAGAAAAAAAAAAACAGGCGGGAAGCGGAAAAGATTAATTAAAAATGGGGCAAGAAAGATCCGTCCTAGGACAGAGCCCAGAGCTGCTGGAAGTGGTGAGCTTCATTTAAATAAGGTCTGGCGTCAAAGAGCCGCCTTTATAAATGCATGAAGGATAACTAGTCGGCCATATTAGCGAACACACCATCTATTCTCCCTCTGTACATTATTTGTATTCAAGGTTTTTGAAATGACATTGCAATCTGATGATGCGCCATCCCATTATATTGTCGAGCAGGACAAATATCCCGGCGTTTTCTCTGTAGAACTAACACAATTTTTCCATGTCAGAGGTGGGTAATATCCTGGCGGTCCGGTAGGCTGCGGGTGCATAAGGAATGATGCCATTAATCCTCCTGGGCAATCTCCTCTGCTGATTATTAGGGAAATAAATTTGCATGCTGCATATGAACCAGGTGAATCACTGAAGGCGCAAATTATATTTTCTGACAGCGAGGAGGAGAAGGGAGCTGCATGGCTCGCCCTGCACCCCTGCCACCCCCCATAGTGAACACACACACACACACACACACACACACACACACACACACACACACACACACACACACACTCCCACTTTTCACGTATTCCTGAAAGCTGCATTTCTATTCATTACCACATGAGTGGAGTCACTGGTTGATGTGTAAGTTAGCTTCGAGTGTGTTATGTTCCTGCGTAGGCTCACACCTGGAAGCACGAGTGTAGTCACAACTTACAATCAAAGTAATTACTGGGAGAGGGAGAAAAATAAAATAGAAAGGCCATGCTGGTGGAAAGAAATAGGATTCATAGCCAGTAGAGCCATATTCAGGTGTAGCTTTATGCATGACTGTTTCAGTGTGTGTGATAAGGCTGCTGCACACACACAAACACACACAAACCAAAAACAGTATGCCAGCCTGGGGTGAGTTTGCCAGCTGGCTATAGAGAGCTTGCACTTGTGTGTTCACTGACCCAGTGCGTAATGGCCCATAAAGGCTGAGCTTAATGGGCTGGTCAGCAGTGCCAGGTTCATTACTTAATGTTCTCTTCATGGTTGAAGACTTCCTCCTCTTATTTTACTGCAGTCATTGCAAATAGTTGATTTTTCATTATATTTTGTTTTTTATCTCGTACCACAATATTAGCCTTCTAGAAACAAAGTCACTATACTTGCTCTGCTCTCATCCACTTCAGTGAAAGGAAAGCCATACACAAGCACCAGAGCACACACTGATAACTGGAGTGGCAGGGAGTGACTTATTGAGCCCTGCCTTGCTTAAAGAATCAATTTTGAATTAGTGAGAAAAGCACTTACAGTAGTCCAATAATTACGGCATGGCCATGAGACAGGCTACGACTGCAATCTTCCAAAAAAACCGACACCCTCTCACTGAAGAACTGAAACGTAGAGGAATGTAGAAAAAAGAGATGGAGAAAATAGAGTGTATACATGGGTGTAAAAAGAAAATGGTATTTCAGGGTGTGTGCATGTAACCTGCACTCTATTCCACATTGCAGTTGTTTCTAATTTGGGTGGCTACCTTCAAATCTTGAAGATATTGCAGTTCTTTCTCTCTCTCTCTCTCTCTCTCTCTCTCTCTCTCTCTCTCTCTCTCTCTCTCTCTCTCTCTCTCTCTCTCTCTCTCTCTCTCTCTCTCTCTCTCTCTCTCTCTCTATCTCAAAATGAACATCCAACAAAATATGACTTTATCATTATTATACTGTACTATACTTTTTTTTTTTTTAAATCAGACATACACAGTTTATTCTCAAATATATATATATATATATATATATATATATATATATATATATATATATATATATATATATATATATATATATATTTACTTCTAAGTACTTCTAAATTGAACTTCTTTTTTTTTTTTTACTTTTGTTGCTAATAAGAGATCATTATAATATGATCACTACATTGTAATAACGATATTATAATTAATAATAATAATAATAATAATAATAATAATAATAATAATAATAATAATAATAAAATTTAAAAATGTTGAGTAATAAAAGGTGAAATGTTTCATAAGCAGGTCACTGAGAACAGGAACGTTTCAGCCCGATGAATTTAATTGCTAAGGCTTCTGTAACTCATTTCATTTTGTTTCTCAAGGTTATTTCTTAACTGCCCTTTTGAGTTGTTTCTGTAAATGAAGTCCATACAGTCCTTTTCAGAGCATACACACACACGCACACACACACACACACGAGAGCTGTGTCTGACCATCATTTACACAGAGATCAGCAGGCCTGAGGCCATTCAGCCATTCGGTCTCTCTAGACAAGACCTGCACATCATCATACCTTATTTTGTGTGTTTGTGTGTCTGTGTGTGTGTGTGCGCATGTGTGTGTGTGTGTGTGTGTGTGTGTGTGTGTGTATGTGTCTACTCACCAAACTAGTTATATAGTTATAAAAGACATTGCTTGCAAATGAGGCTGACCTTCAAGAGTAAGACTAGGACTGACAGCATTACCTTATCAATTACTTTAAATCCCAAAATGCATTAATTTTCTCTGGTTGCTAGCATTTCTCTGCAAAAAAAAAGCAGAAAGCAGTGTGACCTTGATACGGTGAATTTACAACCCCACTTTGGATATTCACGATCAGCTCAGAGAGTGATTCTGTCGCATGTCCTTTGCTGTGGCGGAGGGAACAAATGCTCACGCCATCTTGCAGTGCTGAATTTTAAAGGCAGAGCTCTTTGAATGAGACAGTAAAGGACAAGGGATCTTAGAGCATTTTTAAGATGGCCTAGTCAAGGGCCGGGCCAAGTACAGAAGTGTGAGCCAGAGCTGGGCAGAGCTGTGAAGCCAGGCACCGACCCACTCCTGCACTGCAGATATGGGTCATCGATACAATGTGGGACGAAGAGCCGCTTCAGCTCTAGGGATCCGTCCTTCTGTCACCACAAGACCTTTTGTTAGTGCTAATAGGATTAATCTAGCTCATTTATGTGTGTGTATGTGTGTGTGTGTGTGTGTGTGTGTGCGTTTTGAACTTGATATCCTCTTGTGGCTAGCCTCTGAGCAGCTATACATCTATAGTAATATTAAGATGACTATAAGATATCAACTAGACACACTATATGATTCCAAATCTCTTGTGTTGCAGCTCTGCTTTTCCTTTTTGGTTGAAATGGCAACATTTCTATATATCTATTATGTCCGAGGTCTGACCCACATTACATTCCTTCCACTGTTCTCTCTGACCCTCTGCATACATCTGCTCATCTAGCACCTTTTATTTTTGGCTCTTTAATTGCAGCAGCACTTTAATTGAGCTTTTACTTTTTGCTATCAAACTTGTATCCGACCTTGGAAAAACAGGCAGGGCGTTTTTTTATGCTAAGTAACATATTCAATTAAATAAAACAACAAAAGGCTAGACACCTGCTATCAAATTATTAAATCACATTGTTTTTCTATTGACCATGAACAAATAACTAGTTTAATGCTGATCATATATTATCATAATGATAATAATCATGTGGATTCATATGAACACAAATCTAAAAATATTCTTAATGCAAGGTAAACAAATAATTCTTTTTTATTTTCATGCAAAGTCTGAAATAACTATCCAGGTGAGAATATTGTACATTCTTGGAATTAATTAGAATTGCTTCTTTCAGTGTCTAGGTTGAATGAGTCACTCACACTGTTGCAGTATTTTTATTCACTGTGTGTGTGTGTGTGTGTGTGTGTGTGTGTGTGTGTGTCCTCCAGCTGCAGGCTAGTTTTATGCTTTGACCTGTCACATCGATGCATGAATTTCCAGCAGGTCTCAGAAAGTGACACAACCGTTCACCTTTGGGCATAAACTTAATGTTGTGCGATAAGGAGCTTATGCTAGTTTTCCCCAGAACATCAGCCTGCAGCAGTCCTGTCACTGCCATTTCTCCATGTGATAAGTTAAAGTGCGGTATCCTTGACCACAGCATAAGAAAACAGGCAGCGCTGTTCTCTCTGGAACACATACTGTATTGTGGTCTAGTAGAGAAAATGCTTCAGCTTTCCATTCTTTTCTAATTAACTACTAGTTCTTCATTATAAATTATATTAGCAGCAAACCATGGACTGAAAAGTGAATAAATTTTGGAATTTTAATAGTTTTTGTCCCCTTTTTGCTGTTATGGCAGTATGGTGTGGACTCCAGATGCTTGTGGAAAACCTGATGATCCACCTTGATGTTCAAACACATAGATTTTTTCCCTCGTATCATTTCAGCACTCTTTTACAGTAGAGTTAACGTGATCCATGGCACAAGTTTGCCTTTTGGTAAAATAAGAAATGGTACAGGGAATGAAATCCAAAAACCAGAAATGAACAGTTTGATAAAATTCTAAATTATTCGGTTTGTGGAGGTGGAGACTTGGTCAAGTGAACGGAGGACTTGAATGGAGTCCAGGAGAACGAGTAATTAGGGAACATTCACCTGAGTGTGATTCGTGTAGCTCTTTATTACACTGCGTCTCTTACAGGGAAGAGAAAGAAATCTGAACCAGGGAGAGCACATGGACACGGCTGAGCTGCACCAAAGCAGAAGTGTGCGTGCGTGTGTGTGTGTGTGTGTGTGTGTGTGTGTGTGTGTTTTGTGGAAGAAGCATAGAAAAGTCTTCCAGTCAAACAAGAAAGAAAGAAAGAAAGAAAGAAAGAAAGAAAAGGTAAAAGTAAGTCACACTCTCCAAAGCCTGCCTTCCCATGCCCCCTGTGCTGTGTCAGCTATATATGGTTGAAATGACAATAAAAGGTTTTTGACTCGACTCACTGATCATCACTTGTACAGGGTTTCACACTGTATTTCATTCATGTATTTCCCGTTGTAGTTAGTAAACAAACAAACAAATATTTTTTGTAAACCGCCTGCTAGTTTGCCTGATATTATAAACGAATAGTCTGAGATTAGAGATACAATTAGAGAATCAGAAAAATTATATTTGAGAAATGTTTAATTTAAAAAACAAATCAAGCAATTCAACTGAAGCTCTTTCTACTCTGTTTTAGATGAAGAATGTGAAAGTTTGGTGAAAAAATGCATTCGATTACAATATAATTTGGTTGTGTATTTGGATGCAGTGAAATTTGGCTCTGTTATTTTTGTATTTTTGACAAAGCCACAATTTTCCCGTGTATATGTGTTGTGGTGTTGTGTGTGTGGTCTGATGTTAGTGTGCATGTGCTGTTTCCTGTTTCCTCACTCTCGAGTGCAGTGGCCTTCTCTCTCAGGACTGGGCAGCTCCACATCAATATCCAACCTGTAAATGACAGTCACCTCGGGATCTTATTTATCCATTTGCCTGGGATCTTAAAAAGGTCATAGACCGCCAGACTTTGCACTTCTGTCCTTTTGCTGTCTTTCCCATTTATTCATTCAGCCATTTAGTAAACGCCTCAGCATCTGAATGCAGCTCACAGACATTTCTTCATTTCTGTTTGAGGATACTGCATTAACAAGAGATGACGCATGTAAAAGAACGACCATGGGAGTATTTTTCTAAATAAGGGGATGAATGTGTCACTGACCCATTTTGTGTGTGTGTGTGTGTGTGTGTGTGTGTGTGTGTGAGTGACTGTTCTTGCAGGTGCGTCCGTATCAGAGTGAGTGCTGCAGAGAATGTACGCATAATAGTGGTATGAGACATTGAGACATGCAAAGGGACAGTGTGTCAGAGAGAGAGAGAGAGAGAGAGAGAGTAAGAGAGAGAGAGTGTCCCATCTGCAACACAGTGCACAGAGTAACAAAGGGACCCTGCAAGGATGGTTTGAGAGTCTGTGTGAGAGTCCGATCTCCTGCTGGCCTCTAATTCAAGCCAAACATTCACCATGAAATAGCTCTTTGACATCATTACACGCTGTGCATGTTGATGTCCTCCACTTCTAAACATGCTGGGGGAGGGAACGCTGCAATTTTCACCACGTGAGTATTACTGCGACGAAGACGCTAAACTGCTGTTTTCTTTAAACAATACCCGGACTTTCTCGTACTCTCACTCATACTATTAAGCAGCGAATGCTCTGTCCTGTTCACCTGTAGTGCTGTTCTTGACTAAACTGAACTCGCTCAGATGAAAGAGCTCTCACTTCCATGTTTCATCCTGAACTGCCCTTAAAAAAGCCTGCTTTGATTTCGCCTGGTGTGGCCATAGATCTGATGTAGTCAATCATGCTATTGTGTGACCCAGTGTGCTCTGGCCTTTAGGAGTCCCTGTTGACTGCCTGTGGAATGCCACCACTTTTCTAGCCTGGCTTATTATGGGAGGGGATCTGATTTACAATCCAACTTGGATCACATAACTGTAGTCTAAACTTCACAAACCACAGAATAGTTTAGCAGTGAAGGACTAAGCTTCCTATTGGGTCCCTGTGTAGAGTCCTTTATTTAGGTCATTTAGACCGAGCAAAATTGATACAGTATGGAGTACAAAGCAGCCCCCTATCTCTCTTTCTGTCTCTCTCTCTCTCTTTGTCTCTGTCTCTTTTTCTGTGTATCTACCCAAAACTGCTTAGCTACTGTTTTCTCACGGATGCATCTTTGCTATTTACTACAGAACACAAATAATTAACTAACAACCTGGCAAATTACCATTTTTTTTCCCAGGCAACCAGTATTGAATTCTGCATTTAGGCCACTATATAGATCAGGAAATAAAATCTATACATGTGAAGTCCCAAAAGTCAATTTAAAAGGAACACCTGTACACCTTGACATCCATGCAATTATCCAAGCAGATGCTCACGTGGCAACATCACAGTACATGAAATCATGCAGTTTCAGATCCAGACCTAGAGTTAATGTTCACATTCAACATCAGAATGAGAAAACAATGTGATCTCTGTGACTCTGACTGTGGCATGGATCATGGTGACAGGAAATTTACAATAACTATAACAACCATGGTGAGCAGAAAAGATTCACTCTATGTAAACTCTAGTTGTGTGAAAATCCCAGGAGATCATTTTTCTGAAATACTCAAACCAGCCCATCTTTCAGGAACAACAAGGTCACAAAAAAGTATATATATATATATATATATATATATATATATATATATATATATATATAAATATATATGTATGTATATATATATATATATTCCTGGTATAAGGGAATTACAAAGCCTGTTATGTATTGTGCTACAAATTATTTTTTCCCACAGCAGCCACTTCTGGGGTTCCTAGAAGTAGCTGTTCTTTGTAGTAACAGAGCAAAAGGTTGAGGGTTGAACCAATTTTTACCCTGTCTCAATGGAGGCTAGAGTAGATAGTAATCTCCTACCTTCTCATTTAGCTTCCCTTAATTGGCCATTAGGCTGAAGAATATCGCGCCTCATCCACTTTGGCCTACATGCTTATTAGGACTTTGAATCGCTAATAAACAGAAAAGGAGGTAAATTTAACAGAGCTGTTCAGTAAACACAGGCTTCTCTGTAGAGGCAAACAGAGGCAAAGAATTCGGTCAATAGACTCATAAGTTTAAAAATCTTTGGCCTTGCTTCTTTGAATTTACTTTCCAGTACAAACAATGACATACATAAAGCTAATCAGTGAGCAGCAGGCAGGCAAAACCAGACTGATTTCTCACTCCGAATGCAATCAGACAAGACGCACACATGTAATCAAGCAGTGTTTCTTTTAGACACATTCCTTCCTACATGTCCTACATGTTTGTAAAAATGGTTTGACAAAGTACTCAGAGATCCAGTGTCGCTTGTCCAATCTGGATTGAAGTCCAAACGTATCCATAAACCTGTACGTACTTCTTGCAGGCTTCGAGTTTTGTATAGTGAAAAGAAAAAAAGCAATATTGCAAAGTTTTTTTAATACTCAATCACCCTTGATGAAAACAGTAGCCATATAAAGATTTAAGGTCTTAGACTGAACTGGGATGATAAATGAAAGAGAATGAAAGAGATCTAAGAGAGAAAGAAATGAAAAAAAGATTATATATATATATATATATATATAGAGAGAGAGAGAGAGAGAGAGAGAGAGAGAGAGAGAGAGTGAGAGAGAAAGAGAGAGAGAAAGAGGCCTGCTGAAGTTGCTCTCAGGAGAAGGCCAACCCCTGAAATGGTTTAATCAATATGGGGATGTTAGTTGTAATGGACTGTGTCAGCTTTCTAACTGGACAAAACCTTCATCAAGTCAATGAGCAGAGTTAAACCTCTCACTAATCTGAATAATCTGTGGACGTATCGACTGAACAAGCAGAATGTGCCAGAACTGGAGAGAAAACAATCCTGGTGTTATTTTTCTGTCTCCTGATTAAAAGAGAAAGCTCAGAGAATATTGTATACCGTCCCTTTCCTTTGCATATCAATTCCCTTCTTCTGTTTTACATAAAACTAAAGCATCAAATGGTAATTACATTAAGATGTTCAATCTGCTTATTGTCTGGCCACGGTCTCCTCCTCGTGCTACTTATCTGTGAGGTCTGATTTCTGTGGTGATGAGTTTGAAATGAAATATGAATTTTTAAAGGTGAGCACAGGTGGGTGGGCTTAAAAGTTGGCACAGTTTAAATAAAGGAGCTTACTTTCATCTTGGTCTAATTGTTTTTTCATCAGCGAGAGGCACCGGCTGGGTGATGTGTGTTCTGCTTTGGAGGTGCTAATCATGGGGTGAGCATCTTATGATTGTTTGCCTTGAATTTTGAATTTAGTCGCTTTGAATGAGGCTCTCAAGTGAAGCGTAATGAACACAGTGTTTAAGTAAGGAAGCTCACCTTCCCCTTCCCCCAGTCAGCCTGGCCTCATGTGCCTAATTCACACAACTCAATTTGTACAAAATGTCTGTCATATGAAATCAAACTGCATTCTTGCCATTTATTTGAATTCGTTCAAGTAATTTACAGGTATATAATGTTTTTAGGCTTTTTTACATTTTTTTTTTTTTTTTACATATTGTATTTTATATCTTACCTTTTTTCATTTGCTGTTTTGTATGTATTTGGATACTCGTGCCTATTATTATTATTATTACTACTATTAAAATTATTGTTTTGTCTTGTGACTTAATTGATTGAACTAATTTAATTCATTCATTCATTCATTCAGAGAGAGAGAGAGAGAGAGAGAGAGAGAGAGAGAGAGAGAGAGAGAGAGAGAGAGAGAGCAGTCTATTTTCTGGCATGTTTGTGGAAGCTGGAAAGAAACTGCAGAACCCAAAGGAACCCCATGTGGACGAAGGACGAACAAGCACAAAAACACAGATGGTAACCTGAGCTCAGTATTGTACTAGGGAACCTGGAGCTATTATAATAATAATAATTATATAACTATAAAATAAAACTAATAATAATAATAATAATAATAATAATAATAATAATAATAATAATAATAATAATAATAATAACATGATTGCTAATACTAAGGAAACGTTAGGTAGACTAACACAAATATCATACTATCAGGAAGTGTATCATACCATCAGGAAGCAGTAGAGCAGACCAGTCCATATTTAGCTAACTTGTCTCATGGGGTTATACTTACCATGGCTCTGACCATGTTTTTGCTGAACCACACCAGCCTGCCTGCCAGCACATCTATGTGGGCTGAGATACTCAGATCCCATGAGACAAGCTTGTTATTTGCACTACATCTTGTGACTGTGTCCTTCCCTCACCGAATGTCCCCCACTGAAAGTGTGTGCGTGTGTGTGTGTATATGTTGGGGTATGAGTGTTGAACTGGTGGTAGTAGGGGGCATTTTTTTCAGCTGTTCTGGAGAGACATGAGCAGGTTAATGGGAAAGTGTGGCTACAGGAGTTGGCTTTGGAGAGATGGAGAAAGGAGGATTTTGAAACCCTCACTGTAAGTCAGGCGTATGGTTCAGTGGGGGTCATTATGAGGTAGGAGAAGGGTGCTGTCTGATAATGGTAATAAGAGGGCATCAGAGAAATAAAGTACTCATTGATCTTCTCTGTGAAGTGTGACATTTTAACCAGAGCCAGGAGCTCACTCACATATCTAATGCCACACATCTGTCCATTTAAAAATATCTATTTCGCTTAGGTCTCTCTCATCTCTTTTTTGTTTTGTAGTACCCCCATCACAATTCTCTCTCTCTCTCTCTCTCTCTCTCTCTCTCTCTCTCTCTCACATCTCTTTTTTGTTCTGTAGCACGCCCCATCACAATTCTCTCTCTCTCTCTCTCTCTCTCTCTCTCTCTCTCTCTCTCTCTCTCTCTCTCTCTCTCTCTCTCTCTCCCTCAAACACACATACACACACACATTCGCTTTCCCTATCTTCTTCCCCCTCTAAAGTGTCTGATCTCTCTGCTCCTCAGCCACTGGTCTCACGGGTCACTCCATATTAGCTTACTTGTTAATACTTGGGGGTGGGATCAATACTTAATCAACAAGTAATGGGATTTTGCAGTCATCCCATATGATCTTTCAATAAAGACTTGAATCTATCTACCAATCTTTTCTGAAGGGCTTAGGGAAAAAGGGAATGCAGTGAGAAGAAGAAGCAGAAGAAGTAAAAAAAAAAACAAAAAAACAAGAAATGGAAGAAAGAAAGCGAGAAGGAGAGGGGGGTGGGTGAGGTGGCCGAGGTGGCCGGAGTGGAGCGGAGAGGAGCAGAGAGCTGCTGTGTCTGTAGTGGGGATTTGCTGCTCTGATGCTTTTAGTCTGATCTGCATCTGATTAAGGTTCAGAGCAGGAACTGTCCTTCACCCCTCTGTTCTTTTATCCCGATAATGTACCGTGGCACACAGATTCATCATCACCACACTCTCATAGGCCACAGCCCAGCCACTCAAAGAATTATTATTGGGTCCTGCTTATGCTGGCCCACTTTCTTAACTAATAAGCCAATAAAGCTGTGGCTACCATCCTGCCGGAAGAACAATAGAGTGTCTGTGTGAAACGTCTCTGTACTCTCCTCAAGTGATATGTGTACATTTAGTAAATCTTAAAACTAATTTGTGTATTTGTGTATGTTAAGAGTGTACATAGGTAGGCCAAAAGGCACAAGTGCTATAGAGAAGGGAATGGAGAAAGGTTAGTCTTGTTTGCGCCATCAAACACTGCAAAGTGCTCATAAGTAAAAATCATCTAGCTGTAGAAAGAGCTGTGGTAGTTCTTCTTTTAATCAAAGGAACATGTTCCCCAGGGATGCCAGATGGTCTCAAATGTAAACTCTTAGTTTGCAAAATACTAAAATAAACCTGACTTTGCTTTTAAAGGTGTAAAACACCTGAGTTATCAAAGTCCTAAACTTCTGGATAAATATTCATGCCTACCAACATAGAATGTAATTTAAAGGAATACGTCCCAATTTAGATCTTGGTGTAGCATATGGATCTGGTTTAGATGATTACAACGTTCCCTGTAACTGAGAAAAGCACAGAAAATCTGTTTACTTGATATTCGCTCATAATCAAAATAGAGATTAAAGAATAATAAAGAAGCCTAAGGGCGCTTGATAAAATGGTCAATGCAAAATGTGTTTTTACATAAATTCTTCAAAGAGAATGGAAATTAGCCTCTACATTTGTATAATTCATCATTTACTCACAAAAACTTTTTGGTTATTTGTTACAAACACAGTTATGTATATTTTTTTTCCTTAGAGAAAGCATAAAGAACCAAAATGACAATTTTTCTGCACTGACCCAGTTTAAAAATGTAATAAAACTTGATATGAAGAGTTTGGTAAAACTTTCATACATATCCGTTTCATCCTAAAAGTTTAGCTTTAAATTTGTCTAATATAATTGCATATATTTTTTTTTTTTACATTTTCTTGCCCTTAGAGTTTCATTCTAAGTTTCCACTTTCAGTTTCCAGCGATTTTTTTTTTCAATTCAGGGTAAGTTTCAAACACAAATTTCCTGTCTAGGAGTTGCATTTAAGCTACAGTTAGAGAGCAATGGCTAGAGATTAAGTTGAAAAATGCTGATGTATTCTTTTAACGATATCATACGTATTAGGTTGCGGATATGCAATTTCTGCTGCTCAAATTATAATGAAGGACTATAGAAGCAATGACTCTCATATATCAGTATCTCCCACTGATATTTATGAGCCAACTTCAGTAGCACACACTAATGAGAATGTAAAGATAAATGGAAAGGTTTGGCAGTATTTTATAATATGGCGTTGTTACAGATCTGTGTGTAACTCTGACTGCTAACTCATGTAGTGCACTAGTGCATACGGAGGAGGTCAATAGTTCAACGTATGACAACATCATAACACAATCAGGCATTTTCTCTACACTCCCTCTCCAGGCAGACTTCTTCTTCTTCTTCTTCTTCCTCTTCTTCTCCTATCTCTCACCCCCACCCTTTCTCTCTCTCTCTCTCTCTCTCTCTCTCTCTCTCTCTCTCTCTCTCTCTCTCTCTCTCGTTCTTGTCTCCTCTCTTGTCTCTCGTCCTACTCCAGTGGCTTGTGAGACACAATGTCAGAGCTGAGTAGTAGTGAGTCAGGTGGTATGTCTGCTTATTTGATATGGCTTGGTACCAGTGCATGCTAAACAGCAGATTCAGAGCCTAAAACATGCTGCTCTCTGCTGTAAACAGCTTTGCGCTGCTATTGTCATTTTTTCAGGACATTAATATTCATGGAATACTTGTGGTTTAAACACTTGAGGAGTGTGTGCCTTTTCTCTTCTTCTTTTTTGGTAATTTGCATTTCATACATGACTTTGCTCAACCCTGAATTATTTTACGCAAGGCATTGCTGGTGCACTTTGTGTCTATTCCTGCTGCATCTTGAAACATATGACATAACCTGAGTAATAAGAGATTTGATCATATAGTGCAATCGAACAGTCTGTCAAATTGTAGAGACAGTTCTCTCTCTAACTCTCTCTCTCTCTCTCACACACACACACTCAGAGACATACAAACACTTTTGACTGTTAACATGTGGCACTTGTGGTCACTCTCACATCCTTTTATACAGGACGTTCAGGCAGGTGTCAATGAGTTTGTTGAAAATATGCTAACAGGCATTTCCTAGGCCTTTGCCCCACTAAGAAAGCAATGTCCCCATATCCTGTCCACATTTCATCCACTCAGGGTAATTTAGGACCTACACACACACACACACACACACACGCACACACACACACACACACACACACACACACACACACACACACACACACACACACACACACACTCCTTATGTCTCCCTACCTCCCTCCCACTCTCTCTCTCTCTCTCCCTCTCTCTTTCAGGCAGTTTCTAGTCGACAGACTGAAATATGCTTAGTATCAGTAAATCACACTGCTTCTAAGCTCTACTCACAAAGCCCAGCTCTTTATGTGGTAGAGTACTTTAGCTATAAGTTTGACACTTTTGCTGTAACTTGATGGTGAAACTCCTTGAGTAGTAAATTCACAGAACAGGAAAAACATGATTATAATGACAGTAGAAATCATATATTATAACACTTGGATATATTGCAACATGTAGAGTATAAATGCGTTGTTTAATGTGAGTATATTCTCAAAAGCATATGGTTATATCTAGCCGGATAAATATTTTCAGACCGGGTTGGTAAGGAGTCTTTAGAGTCAGTGCTTTATAACAGTCAGAGTTATAGCTTTACTTTAGTTATAAAGAACTATAATGGAGGAGAGCATTTGTTGGGGGAGGAAGGGAGAGAGAGAGAGAGAGAGAGAGAGAGAGGCTGGGTAAGTAAAAAAACGTTCATAACAGGAACTAAATGGTTAAACTGGAACTAAATGGTAATGGATAAATTGTAAGAGGTGTTTTAAAAATTGAGCATTGTCATAGTGATGTTGTATAAGAAGAATAAAATACTTCCAGACTTGCTGATATTAGAAAATAATGAATGTTTGAGTGGTAACGGTTCTCTGCATCCTGTCAGACATCATCATTATAATTTTCTGGTAACAGCATGGCCAGTCATGTTTGATTCCTTGCTTATATGCTATCTATAGATGCATTTAACTTTTACAGTCTGTCATATTTAAATAGAACTTTTTCTGAGCAGAGAAGATTGATTAGTTTGATGTTTATTTAGGCTAAAACTGATGACACGGTTGCCCTGTCCTTTAACCGGACACTCGCTAACAAGATAAGGAACACAACGGCAGTTTTGAATAGATCCAAGTATGTTGGATGAACACACCACTGCTGTCTTACCTCCAGTCCTAGGCTCCGGTGAGGGGTGACACAGTGTGTCTCACAGTGCACAATCAGAGAGCGTGTCCCCAGACTGGAGCTCGCTAGGGAGGATGAGAGGATCCAGCTTCTCAGAAAAGTCTGTCACTGAGCACACCGCCTCACTGCCACCGTCTGGAGCAGCACTAAATCAAACACCAACAGCAGAGAGAAAACTCAGACTTCAAGCCTGCAATCCCTAGTGGACCACTTGCAGCCATACCTTTGAGAGATCCATTTAACCTGGTTTACTCTGGTGGCTTTTTTTCATATGAATATTCCTCGAATAGATTTGTTAGACATTTTACAAAAGTTCCCAGGTGTGATGACTGCATTGTGGCATACATCTTTGATTTAATTACCCCATCTAATTAAACTGATACATAATTGAAAATGTAACATACATCTGTATTATTTGAATTGATGATGGTCCAGATGTGAAGATTAAATGTGTATGAGTCTAACTATAGATTTATAAAATGAACCACTTTTTGATCTACTTTGTGGGAATTCATGAGGTTTTACCATTTAGTGACATACATTCTTTGATTAGTGTATCTCTTGGACTGCAGTAGACTGTATTGCTGTATCAGTAATAAAAAAAAGTCCTCTAAAACATCAGAGTGAGAGAGAGAGAGAGAGACAGAAGGCAAAAAAGAGAGAGAGTAAGAGAGCATTCTGTACTGTGTGTGTCCATGTGAACTCGACCTTTTCATTCACTAGCCCCCTCCTTGTTCTCTAATTAAGCAGATGCACTTGAAAGAGGAAGGAGACATGGCCTAGCGTGACCCAGTACTGGCTACCCAGGTCATGGTCAGGTCCAAAGGTTATGTGTGGGAGCAGGGAAACTGGTGTACATATCAAACACAGCGCTGGCTTTCATCAGACGACCCTGTGGGAAACAGTGGCAGGATGTGTGTGTGTGTGTGTGTGTGTGTGTGTGTGTGTGTGTGTGTGTGTGTGTCTGTGTGCGTGTATTGTGAGTTCAAATCCCAGCACTGCCAAGCTGCCACTGTTGGGCCCTTGAGCAAGGCCCATTACCTGCATCTGCTCTGTTCAATTATAAGTCGCTGTGGATAAAGTGATCAGTGAGTAAACACAAATGCATGGATGTATTATTCTGAATGAACAGATAACATTTTCTAAATGGATAAATAAACACAGATCACATACAATATTCATTCATTCATTCATTCATTCATTTATTCATTCATTTTAATAACTGTCTAAATATGGTCACAATAGTTAAAAAAATTCCCATGCCCACTTTTTGGTTTAAATATTGTACAGAGCCATAAACAGATGTGTGTGTGTGTGTGTGTGTGTGTGTGTGCGAATCTGTGTGCATGTGTGTGTGTGTGTGTGTGTGTGTGAGAATCTGTGTGTGTGTGTGTGTGTGTGTGTGTGTGTGTGAGAATCTGTGTGCATGTGTGTGTGTGAGAAAGTGTGTACGTGTATGTGTGTTTCTGTGTGTGAGAAAGTGTGTGCATGTATGTATGTGTGAGAAAGTGTATGCATGTTTGTGTGTGTGTATGTGAGAAAGTGTGTGCACGTATGTGTGTGTGCGAGAAAGTGTGTGCATGTATGTGTGTTTGTGTTTGTGAGAAAGTGTGTGCGTGTATGTGTGTATGTGTGTGTGTGTGTGTGTGCGTGTGTGTAGCACAACTCCAGTGAACAGATAGACTGAGTGCTGCCATTCAGCCTGAAGGACAAGCATGCTGCAACACCACTGTCTCTTATCTGTACTAACTTCTATCTATAGTCTCATGCACAATGTGAGGCGTCTGTATGCCAGTACAACGGCAAGCACAGCATGACGAGACTATTTTATTTAACTGTGGTTTCCAAACAGAAGTGCATGTGGAAGAGTGGGAGAGGAGGGACAGGTGAAGGATTGAGGAATAATGTATGAAATACCTCCTCTGTCTTTTTTACCCATACTGCCTTGACCTGAAGATGACTTTACGAATAATCACACAAAGTCAGAGTTGAGTTTCTGCATGAGAGGAGTGACAAGGCCACGTAACGGGGCTCTCTCAGGACAGCCGACAAGAGGAGTGAGAGGAGGAGAGATAGTGGTGGTGAAAGAGGAAGGCTTGGGATGAGTGAATAGTAAAGATAGGCTAAGACACTGCTCAAAGGATTCATTGTGAATGAAGTGTATACTCTGTATGTCTTGTGCGAGATGTATTGTAATGACTTATTTAATATTTTCTCCCATTTTATCTGTGCAGCTTTACACTTTCAGATGAACAGTATGGCTTCACATTGGGCTGTCATACTAGCCAACACAGACATGCTAAAAGGCACATCTGTTGAGGTCCATGGCCCAGAATTTAAAGGTAGCAAGGGATTGGAGTGGAGGTGCTGGGGGAGGGACGCTTATTTTGTCCGGAACCTGATCCTTTACGGTCACTGTTAAATGTGGGTCAGACCAAAAAGGTCAAAGGCTTTCTTTGTTGTGTCTGGCAGACTGATACATCTGGACTGGCAGATTTAGCAAAGAACACACAATTTCTCCCAAGCACTTCATATGATGTACAAACTTATTTGAGGAAAGCCAAAGGCTTGTGTTTATATACATGTAAGCTTTATAATATTATGTTCAGCTTGTGACTGAATGCACGAACACATTTGCGCTGCTGTTACATAGCCACTAGAGGCAATGTTTATTCTTTTGATTTCTCACCTGTGTTTAAGGTGAATGTACTGTAGAAAGGACACGGTAGTAGGCTGAAGAATTGTGACTGGGACGTAAGATAACCCTTTTATTATGTACATGCTTTATTTTAAATGAGATAGAATAATGCATATTAATATCTCATAAAATGCGTTCTCTGTAGTATTCTGTCATTTTCTTATTTTACCTTTTCAGTTATCCTGTCATGTCCCTTTTTTGTGCCTTATTCAACTTTTTTTGCCTCTCAAGAGGTCTGTGGCTATTCCATGACCTGCTAATGCACCAACCTGCTTTAAGGGCATGTTGAAACTGGTCTGTTTTGACACTTAATACTTGATGAAATGAACTTTTTGTAATTGTTCAGTACTGTGTATAATTCCTGCTCTTTCTTTCTTGTTCTCTCTCTCGCTCTTAGCTATTAGCTATCTGTCCTCCTCTGTAATGGTATAGATGTAAGACATTGTATTCTGTCTCACTCTCTAGTGCATGTGCTTTATTTTAAGACATGCAGCATATGCAGATGTCAGACAGTGGTGGGAGAGATAGGAGCTCGGCTGACCTGTCTGTGCCGGCTAATTGGGACTGTTTCCTCTTTGCTCTGGTCCCAGAAGCCCAGCATTCTCAGCTGTGGCCGTTGGCACTGTCAGCTGCACCCCGGTGACAATAGCAACTGTAATATTTCATCCTGTGAACTACATTTTTCAAAAATTTATCTTATTTATCTACCTAGATACACAGCGGCTCTTTATCATCACAAATGTATTTTTGGTTTATCTTATGCTGGGACAGAGTTGTACTAATATGACCTCTGTAACTTTTTTACACAATGCACATGTCTAATTTGCATGTAGAGTATACGCATCTTGGGTATATTCAGAACATATTACAGAAACAAAACCTCAGTCACATTAATGATTCAGCGGTTTGAATGAACTCGGTAGAAGCTTCAGTTAGAAATAGGATTTTATGTATTCCTAAAAATTAAGTTTCTCAATTTTATTTTAACTTTGTCTCTCTTATTAATCTTATTAATGTCACATTCTATATTTAGTAAATACTTCTTTAAACTCCAAGTCACTACAGTACATTTGAATGTGTTCATGTGATACTGGGTACAGTGTGGTACGTTTGGCTCATTGATACATAATTAACACTCTGTGCAACTGCGCCAGCTAAAGCACAGATGTCTCCCCTGTGGGGTTGCTGTGCTGGTCTGTGCTTATGTGTGCATGAGCATTAAGAGCAACTCTATTGAGCAAGAGGCCTAGCTGTGTACAATGCAGGCCACACCCTGGATTCACGTTAACAGCATACACTCTGATTTCCTCCCTGTCTGATCCAGGAGTCCCATTGAGCAGTAGTAATGCTGCTTTCACCTCATATGGGATTAACCATAATTACCACCTCCCTATGGGGAAAACCCGTTCTGGCCACCCTCAGAGTCAGTATTTTTTGGAACTCTCACTGATTTCTCCAACTAAAGTGGAATGGAGGCAAACGATATAGGATGCTAACATGAACATACAGTTCATTCAAAATATTTGTGAAAATTGATTTTTTTTTTTCATTCTTAAAGCTCTCACTTCAATATGTTTGAGAACGGAACAGCACAATCAACATACTGAATATTAAAGAAAGCTATTTGAGGGAAAAAAAGCTTTCTCTTTATCTTAAAATCAGAATTGCGTCTCCTATGCGTCTATGCGACATGCGTCTCCTAAACACACCGTTATATGAGCTGCTAAAATGTTAGTGTATTTTTGTATTAACTCAAGAAAATCAGCATTGGCTTTGGTTAGCAGCAGGAAAGAACTGGAAATTCCCCCCCTAATCATTATGAGAGAACATTGCCTTCCTGGTAAATAACAATGCTGATGGTGAATGAGGGATGGGCCAGAATGCTACAGTGTGCCAAATCTGCCAAATAAGCATATAATACACTGGCATCAATACAATGAACATGGCCACCATCAGCCTTTTGTGTAGGTCAGTAGAACTAGACAAAAACACGACACAGACGCAATCTCTTGGATGAAGTGATCAGACAAAACTTTCACTGTGCACATACTGTATATAAAATTGAAAAAATTGTACAAGGAAATTATTGAATTATCTGTACAAGGAAATTAATATATAATAAATAAATAAGAAAAATATAGCATAACAATACAATATAGTGACTGATGTTGTTTCTGAATAAAGTGCAACTGTGTGCAATGTGTGTGCAGCTTTATTACACAACTACTCAGGACCTGATATGAATGAGACTCTACTCTGCCTTCTCTCTCTCTCTCTCTCTCTCTCTCTCTCTCCCCTTCCTCTCTCTCTCTCTGTTTCTCTGCTCTTCCTCACAGCACGAGAGCACTGTGTCCAGACGGGAGGTCTCCAACAATGCAGCAGTTCCAGAAGGACCACCAACAGCCAGGCCAATTAGTGGCCATTGTCTAGGGCAGCGGTGAGCTCTGAGCACAGAGACCACCAGGATGGATCCTTGAACAGACTTCTTCACCAACCTCCCCACAGTCCTTCGATTCTCTGTTGAGCACCTTGTATGTGTGTGTATGTGTGTGTTATCTCTCTGCCACAACCTCTGTCATATTTCTCCATAGTGCAATTCTCCCTTAATGCTTTATGTAGGTTTGTTGAAATCTGTGGTGCTGGGACTATCATTGTAAGCCAGTAGGTTCCTGGCCACTTCAATGTTTTTAGCAGGAGTCTCACTCTTCACTTGTTCCTTCTGTCTCTCCCCCACCCACTCATTCAGTTTTTCTCTCACACAGGTTCTTGTCTCTGTACAATTTTTTAATGTTATTTTGCCATCTCAGCTTTTCTTCCCCTCTCTCTCTCTCTCTCTCTCTCTCTCTCTCTCTCCCCCACACACTTTGCTCCCCTCTCCCCCTGCACTATCTCCATTTTTCTCTTGTCCTGTCCTATTACTGGCTGCTCCACTGTGCCCTGTTCTGTGGGGTCACAGGTGCTCCTACCTCCTCTCTTCTCAGAGGCCTCTCCTCCTCTTTCATCTGTCCATTTCCAGGTTAAGAGCCCAGTGGCTGAGAGGCTCGGTAGATTAGTGGTCTTTCATTCTCTGCCTGTAGTACACACACACACACACACACACACACACACATGATCTACTTCAATGTTTCCAAAAAACGCAAAATGCTTCTAATGCCTTGTAATTTAAGAGAAAACTACTCTCATTTCTTGTAACATTTTGACTGTGATATTATTTTGCATGATAATTTGCAAGGTTACAGCTTAGCACCATTTATTACTCTTGGTCTCTTCACCTCCCTCCTTTTTTGTCCAGCTCCCATCAGTGCTATTAGAGAGAGAGCGTGTCAGGAAAGTGCATGCTTTCTGTTGCATGCTATCTGAGCCACCGGCCTGGCAAGTGAAAACGAATGTTCAAAAGGTTGTGCTTTATATTTAGCAGAGGAGGTGACCTCAAAGTGGCTTAAAAGGGCTCACAGACCTAAAGGTGCATTGCAAGTCTTACACTAATTCACTGTGATAGCTAAAGAGCTCAGAACAGACCAGTGGAGAGAGCAGACCCCAGAGAGATCAGGCAGAGGCCACTGTGTGGTCAGTACACATTATTCAACATAAATATTGAATTTAGTAAAGCTGTTAAGAATAATAATGTGAGAACTGTTTGCATACTAAAAGAAGGCTTTCAGATTTATTTGTATTTTTGTATAAATTGCTTATAATTCTTAATCTGTATATACGTCTTAATAATCATCCTTACAAATGTATCTGGATAATTTTTTTTCACTGAAATATTTTACTTCATGTGTACTTCAGTGGGAAGACTCTTGCTATATTATCCAGTCTTCATCAGCCAGGTATTTAGTACATCGATCTGAAATGTTTCTTGAAGGAAATGTTGAATTTAACAGACAAAGGACAACTTAAGCGGTGTTGCTCTATACGGTGAGCCCTGTCCCCCTATTTAATAAGGATCTACAAAAAAAATTTAAATCACAACAAAGATATGCAAATGTAAATGTTTTATG
The DNA here is from genome assembly GCF_030014155.1 of Tachysurus vachellii. Taxonomy (NCBI): domain Eukaryota; kingdom Metazoa; phylum Chordata; class Actinopteri; order Siluriformes; family Bagridae; genus Tachysurus; species Tachysurus vachellii. The sequence goes on from NC_083465.1 coordinate 17,490,935, forward strand.
CAATAATGAATTAATGTGGCTTCAGAGCAAAAATGATGATAGGCATGGATAAAAAAAAATCATGTTGTTCACTATCAATCATATTCCATTATGGTTATGAGTCCTTGGAGCAAACATGCACTGAGAAAGCTGTTTTGGGTAAACATCTCCCTGTACTGAGCCCTTTAGGTCTAAAACACAGTCAGTTGAGACCTTTTTTAATTCTTAAATAGACTTACATGATTTATTCATCTAGATTTGAAAAAACAATTACAGCGTCAAGAGGAATAAGGCCCAAAAATTCTAATAGCAATGGATAACATCAGTAATGTGGTACTTGCCCACAACTGGAAGTATGTCATGAACCTTGTGATTCTGGCAGGCCTAGATTTTTATTATACAATCTAAAATTTTCAAACCTTCTCTCTTTCCGCTACTTAACAACTTCACAACTTCAACTATTATTTTTGAGGTGTATACACCTGTGTATAAAGACACAGAGTTATCTTGCAACATTTCAGTTTCTTCAGTCTGTCCCTATTCTTCTTTACTCTCTTAAACACAATAGTAATGAAAATATGTGTGTGTATGTGTGTGTGTGTGTGTGTGTGTGTGTGTGTGTGTGTGTATGTGTGTGGCTTGTGTTTCATTAAGAGGTCATACTTTAAAGTACTTCACTGAATCACTTAGTGGTTGATAAACTCATTTGTAGGCACTACATTGTCATCGACCATCATTGATTTATGATATAGAGACCAAGCTCAAAAAGTTGTACTTGACTTACTCAACAGTTTTAACAGTGACACACACACGCACACGCACACACGCACACACACACACACAGAAGTTGTGTTTTTGCCAGAAAATATTGCAGAAACAGATAGCATAGAATGAATTTAATATGCAACCGGAAATGCATAAAAGCTTATACATAATGCTCATAATTTCCTATTCCACTTTGTATCACACACCTTCTGTAAAGTGATAGAAATAAAATACGTTTTCAGTCATTCGTTCTTTCTCCTCCTCTCATTTCCATGGGCACTCTCAGAACACCTCTCTCCCTCATAATTCCCCCTACATTGAACATCTGAGAGAATTCTCCTTATTCCTAATTCCCTCCCTGGTTCTTTTATATTGAGGCTATCTCCTCTCATATTTCATGTCAAAGGCTTACTCTTTTATTGAACATCAAATCCTCAGTGTCTCAGCTGACGCACTCCTCTCTTTCCAGAGCATACATATTCAGGAGCTGTGCAGATGTATGGCTCCCCACACCAAATCCGCGCTTGTGAGCATTAGTTTTGCAATATCACTACATGAATGAAGCTGTGTCTCTGTATTAAGAAGCTAAGTTGATGTTGTGAGGCTTAAGATGTGGGCGGCTGTGTGGGAATGGGGGGTGGGGTTTTGGGTGCTTGGGTGTGGTGTGGCTGGTTGGTTGGTGCGGATGTTAATTTCCTTTCTTTGAATCACTTTGTCCAGTAGTACAGGCCAAAACGTACACATTGGTGTTCCTGCTGTAATATAACAATATCAGGCTGTGGCATTTCATATGGCCAGCTTTATGACCAACACAAGAAACAAAGCCACATATTTTAATGTGGTTACTGTATTTCACAACAAAAGTAAATCAAATGTTTCCATTCTACCCATCAACCTATCACTCAGACCCTCGTTCTCTTCCAAATTTCTGACTCTAACTTGTCAAAATATTTTTCTAGTATAGTCCCACTGTTTTTGGCCTGAAGTCAACTTCCATCTCATCTGATGAAAAATGCAGAGTGTTCAGCTGGGATTATCTGGAAGGCTTCAGCAAAAAAAGAAAGGGAATGAAGGAAGGAGAAAGGCTTGTTTTATGGCAACACAACTCAATCATTTAGTACCTCTGAGCTGACCATTTGACCTACTGCTTGAAGTTTTATTTTTCCCAAATAGCAGGGCAGGAGGAGACCAAAGTGCTTGAGTTTGCATTTTTTTTGTTCATCCTGATAAATATCTCCTGCACCTCAGCATGTGTTCTCATTTGTCTGTGTGCGAGCCGACACTGTAGATACATTATTAAGTGTGATTAAACACATGCGCGAGAACCTGCAAACACGGAAATGCTTCTGTTTCACGGCGTCATTTTTCATCGCCAGCCTTTGCAAACTTACACAGACCTCCTGCTTTTACCTGTGTGTGCGTATTTGTTATTGTAAATCAATGCTTTCTGTATGCATTTATTATTCAGATAAACAGAAATACCTGACCATTTTAGGATACTGTAAGATATTAAAAATGTTATCTCTTTTAGAACTTTTTTCTCTTTATCTCTCTACTTCATATCTCTCCTAAGCCATCCCAGAATTTGCCCTTTTGCCCCCTTTTAATTCTCCCTGAAAGTATCACATTTACTCATAGCCACTAACTTCTTCAAATAAAATAAACTCCTGAACAACACACAATGCTCCTTTTTTAATCCAGTGATTAAATCTTGCTCAGAAGCTCACGTACCTGGAAGTGCCGAGTGACTGTAACTTTAAAGATTCTGAATCTTGTGGCTGAAACGTGTAAAGATGCCATGAACAGCTCATCTGATACTGAGACTAAATTGCAGCTAACCAGGAAGTCTCAAGGCTAATGTGTTTCCTGTGACACACATGAAAACTCCCAGCTCCCAGGGGTTCATCCCCAATGTGAATCAGTTGCTCTATTTTTGATAATGATTTCAGTTTTACAAAATAGCATGCCTTTTGAATGTGACTACATAAGTAGGGCAGCATGTTAGTATATAATTTACATAAATGGACATCATTTGCTGATATTTAAAGTAGCTGGAGATCAAGCAATGAATGCTATGTGTGTAGCATGTGCATATATTTGGAGTGTAGAACAGGATGCTGGTGCTTACAGCTCACTTGTGATTGAGACTTGCACAGCGGGAGGTATTAAGACATCAATAATTAATTAAACCAACAGGCTCTTGTAGATACCTATAGAGGAGGACATCTGGCTGAAGTCACACTCAGACTCATTAAAACTGGGCTCTGAACGGGAGCTGATTAATCCTTTCCAAATGTTAATTGGCGGGGTGAAGTCTGGACACCTGTCAGTGGAGGGCTGTGCCTTGTTGGGCCTGAGAATGAAGCCTGAGTGCCGATGGAAAAGTCCCCGGATCAGAGCGCAGGCTGCGTTCCAACTTCACTGGCCCACACACAAACATTCCACAACACACTCCAGCTTTTCCACTAGGCTACAATGCCTATCACACACCAGAGGACATCGCTTCATGTGGCAGCGTTTTTTACTGACCTTATGTTGAAGATGTACAAACGTGAATTAGGTTGTGTTTGATTTATGTTCTCTGTGTTTGGATGGGATCGCTTTTATTGCTGTAAGGAACATTGATACCATCAGGGTCAGCCCCCGTAACAGAGGATTGCTGGGATTGCTGAGTTTTTCCAGGAAGCTCTATGGCTTTACAAATGTGAAGCCTTCCTCTGGAATCGCAGCTCTGTCCACTATCCAGAACATAAGCTGACAAACTTTCCAACTTGTCACATGAGGCGCTGACCTAAAACACAACCGAGTTCAGCTGCTTACTGAACTCTCTCTCTCTCTCTTGCTCTCTCTCTTCTTTCTGTCTTTCTCTCTCTAGCACTTGACCTCATTTCTCAATAATCTGGTTTCCTTTGCCAAAAATATAAGCAAAGATTTATGACACATGGTACAGATATACATATATACACTACATGTATGATTTTTGCAATACAGTATACACATGCACAGATTGCAAAAATACTGGTGAGATGCATCTTATTTAACGTGCAAGGTGGAATACAGGAGCTGGATCTATTTTTGTGCAGACAGATGCTTAACTGAGGGGTGTACAATCAGCATATTGCTTATGTGGTTCGAAGCAAGCTATTTCTTTCCAGAAATAAGCTTGACTATGCTGATGGAGGTATAGTGCCACAACACGAGATCCATGTTTTGTTCCAAAGTGTTTTTATTTGCATTACTGCATATCGAGCCAAAATGATTCTTTCTCATTTCTTACAACAGTTTGGTGGATGTCAACATAAATAGGTTACTTTTCCCAGCTAAACATAATTGACTGAATTGTTTAATCTGTGATAATTAGAAACAGACAAATCGGATGTTGCTACTAAATGTGTATCAGGCAGCTGATGCGTGATTATGCATGGAACATTATATAATTAACAGAATCAATAGTATGTCTAACAAAATAAATTAAATACCTGAGCTTATTTCCACAGAGACACGATCATACAAATGCTGCTTAAGGGGCTGACACGTGTCACTAAACACCCTCGGAAGCCAGCTGGTTATTTCTGACACTTAAATATCTATGTGAAATTTATAAACGAAATCTAATTGTCTGATCTTACAGAAATGTCACTGTCTGCTTGTGGGGAAGGAGAGGAGCTGATTTGTTTGGATATCACAGCGGCATGCCTAATTACATCTCATGATAAAGTGTTCATTCTAACTCAACCCCTTTTATTGCAATTAAGCTGTTTGTGCCAGATTAATGTCTGTGACTATAGTCATATTTTAAGTCAGCTAAACCCACAATCTCCAAAGGTGTGATCATATGACCTATTTTTGTGCATGTCTTATAATGATGTTAATAAAGCCCTATGCATTTTGGAACCGCAACTGTATATAACATATGTGAAGAATTCTCCTACTGGGCACAGGAAAGCAGAAGGTTATGATGTTTATCTGAGCTACGTGTTCATAAGACTATAAATTATTGATTTAATTTGTTCCTTGTCCAAAGCGGTTTTGAGAGCCGTGTGATTCCACCTTCATGCTGCTAATTCTCCACCCTCTACAATGACCAGCTGCTTAAACCATATTATAGACTAAAAGCTCTCTGTCTGTGTGTATATATGTGTGTGTGTGTGTGTAAGAGCAAGAGTTCATGTGTGTGGGAGTGAGGATATGACACATGTACATGAGGGCATGATTTTGCACAAACAGCCTGCTTAATTACCCTGAATAGAGTTACATGAGAGGACATCATTAACTAAGCACACATATGAAACAATGCTTCTAAAGATAACGCATAATTGAGTGTGTGTGTGTGTGTGTGAGAGAGAGAGAGAGAGAGAGAGAGAGAGAGAGAGAGAGCTTTTGTTCTATGGTGGCAGCCACGTTCCCGTTGGCATCCTGCTGTAGCAGTAGGAGCCTCAATAACGCCCACCATCACTGCTGTGCCCTTTCACCTGCAGCCTGTAATACAGGTGTGCTCTACACAAAAAAACTACACTACACTAGTACATGTAAAAAAAAATCCTAAACAGTACAAAACAAAAAATAAAACAACAACGAAAAAATACACAAGTCAAACAACCTGCTTAATTACCATGAATACAGTTATATGAGAGGACATTAACTAAGTAGACACATGAAACATTGTGTGTGTGTGTGTGTGTGTGTGTGTGTGTGTGTGTATGTGTGTGTTTGTGTGTGTGTGGGTTTGGTTGGGGGTGCTTTGGGAGAGCTGTTACTCTGTGGTGGCTGCTATGTTCCTGTTGGCACCCTGCCACAACAATAGGAGCCTCAATAACGCCCACCATTGTGGCTGTGCCCTTTCACTCTCAGCTATTACACAGGTGTGCTCTGGAAAAAAACCACACAGTACATGCTGCCCTAGACCATCCATCCATCCTTTCATCCATCCATCCATCCATCCATCCATTTTTTATTGCTTATCCTACACAGGATCTCAGCAATCTATTCCATGGGAGTCAGACAATGCAGTATGGACCCTACACCCTACAGTGCCTGTCTTTAGACTAGGGAGGAAACCAGAGTACCAGAGGAAACGGCCGAAACATGAGGAGAACATACAAACTGTGTGCACACAGGGAGGAGGAAGGAAACAAAACCCCACCTAGAAAGTGCATTGCAAGCATACTAACCACTAAGTGCTGTGCCCCCTGACCTACACCATCTACATGTCAAAAAGACAATGTCAAGTATCTACATGTCAAGTTGAATTGTAGCTTAGAATCCTGCTTTCTTTTAATAGGTGTCTATTATTAGCAAACAACTAAAGGCCTGCACTTTTTCCCATGACATATCTATTTCAGTACCTGATTGAATATAAGTAGATATTGTAGACGTTGTCACCAATAAATGTTAGTATTAGTCATAGGACTGCAGCCATTAATTGGGTTCGGTGGTTGTCAAACCTCATTATACATACACCAGCGCATGTCTTTAATCCCTCAGAAATCCTAAGTGCAGCGTCTAATTGATATCCGTTTTTGCCTAATTGGTTGATTTGCTTTTTAACTTTTCCCATTTCTTAAAAAATGCATCTGAGCCTTGGGGGGTAAATCTCATGGATATGCATAATTCCACAGGATCGTTCACGTTTTCTGTAACTCAAGTAATTGTGCTTATATTTTTGCAGGTTGAAAAAAATACATATGCATTCTCTTCAGTTTAGTCTCTGACTGACTGTGAAATGAAACCAATCAGCAAAGCAATTACGGCAGAGACAAGAGGGCCTGATCGATTGCAACCCATTATGAGAAGCCGATAAAGACACAGGGGTTTGGGGAATCCCTGGGCACGTGGCTTGGTGGTTAAAAACAAAAAAAAAAACAAACAAAAAAAATTGAGAATGGCAAAAAAGTTTCTAGTCTTTGTACTCCTTGTGTATTCCTTCTGTTATAGCCATTAAATTCCTGCCATATTTTATATTGCCATATTTTACATACTATTATGCATATAAATGTATTACCATAGTATTAAGATATGTATAGTCAGGAGGATATCACCATTAATTATGTTATTTTTTTCTTGCTGAGTAAGAGCCTTCAATAAAAGATGGTGATTTCCAGTAAAACATTGAATAGCAAAAAGAGGAGAAATTCATTTATTCCTGCCTTCATTCATTTTCAGTAACCACTTTATCAGGGTTGCCATGGATCCAGAGCCTATCCCAGTAACACTGAGAGCAAGGCAAGAATACATCCTTGATTGGTTTCCAGTCCATTGCAGGGAACCATGGATGCACATGTGTAACTTAGATTAACCAATCCAGCGCTTTTCATGTTTTTGGAACTTTAAATATATATCATCAGGTGTATAATCTTGACCATCACTCATTTATCTGTATCATATCTCTGTCACTTAACTGTCATACTGTAGCATATCACTGTATATTGAATATGATTGGATCTTTGTTATTGCCCTAAATCCAAAATCTCATTGATTTTAAAGTACTGAAAGGTGAGTCTCGCTGTCATAAAATGCTTCTCAGATTGGAAATATTAAATATTTCTTCATGAATCCAGACCACATATTTGAGTATTAAGAGTCTTTCTTGATGTCTACTGCCAAATTGAAAGAACCCGAAACAACCTCACGTCTTAATCTCACCTGTTTAGTATTTACAAAGTATTATTAATAAAATATTTTTTATAGCCTATTGCATGTAAATGACATTCTGATTAGGCATCAAATCAATCTGCCATTTCCGAAATGTTAAAAGATTATGAACAGAGCTAGACTATACATTTGTATACAACCTAGCTATAAGAAAAATAGAAAACAAATTCTCAAGTTATTGCTGTGACATACATAATAAAGTATAAATTTAATATTATTTTTAGATTATATGTAGGGAGAAGCTTATTGTTGGCATCCTGTGCTTGTAGTACTGAAAATGTGCTTACTTTTTTTGTTAAACTCGCACAGTCTAATCTAACCCTAGGTCATGACAAGGTTAGTAGTATCTAAACAGCGGTCTAGTTTATACTTAACAAAATATTCAGGAATTGTGTTAATAATTCATGCAGGAAAGGGTTAAGTGATGGATGGTTTGCCGTGAAGTGTTGCAGAATAACCTGCACATTCTTCTTCCTCTGCATCAAGAGGCAGCAAACAATGGTCTAGGCCAAGGCCCTCTCTACAGCCTTTCATCTCCTCAGTGTAGATTCACCCACCACTATTGATTTCTTATTGACCTGTGATGTCCTCGGCTTCAGTGTGCTCTCTCTGTGCTCACCACAAACCCTCAAACTGAATGTAAGAAAGACAAGTCTCCAACATTATATTTTTTTTTACCCCCCCCCCCCCCCGCTTCCTTCCTTCTTAAGAACATAAAAAGGTTATTTTTCTTCAACCGTTTCACCCTCATCAAAACAATATCGAGGTTGTTTTCATATATGAACAGTATCGTTTTCACCTTGGATAGCATCCGTCCTTATATGTACAGTAGCAATGCTTTAAAGCATATTTCTTGTTCTATATTGAAGGTTACCAAAGTGATTTAATGGAATGAGAGGCTGTGTGATCATATAGATATGGTAAAACTGCTAGAATAACCATGAAAGAGAGAATCTGAGTTGGCTGAACTTCACTACAAAGCTCTTGAACGGAAAGCGGGTATAGTACATTGGATGGAGAATTAACCATTCAAATTAACTTCAGACAGTAAGTCCAAATCTAAATGCTTGGATTTAAATCCCGTCCATACTTAGAGGCCTGTATCCAGATTCTTTGTTAGGTTGTTGGCCAATAGGATCAATAGGTTACCCTCCTCCTAGTCATGGGTATCATGTAGGCTTTTATGATCTACACCTTGTTCATTTGTAGCTCTATATTCTTCTATTCTCTTCACAGCTTTCACAACATTTGTTGTCTTATCTCGACCAGTTTGATGTCTGGTTGTTACCAGTGGTACACCAGTGGTTTCTTTCTTTTCCAGGACATTTCAAGTTGTGTTACTGGCCATGCTTATTGCCATTGCATCGAATCTGATTGAGTTCTTTTCTGTTGTCAGCGTTAGAATGAGGCAGCTTTTATCCTAAAAATACAGCCCTTGTTTAACAACAAATGTAGTCTTTACAGGAAAAATGAGGCAAACAGGGCGCACGTGTCAGTCACTTAAAAAATGGATGGATTCAAACAAAAGGTGCCATCTCTCTCTCTCTCTCTCTCTCTCTCTCTCTCTCTCTCTCTCTCTCTCCAGTTAGTCCATCCAGTTAGCTTATAGCTTTGTTAATACTATGCCATCAGAGGCACTGTTTTATTTCTGTGACAATTCCCATGTAATTGAGCATCTCTTTTCAGTATAATGGTATATAGAGAAAGAGCAAAACATATACCTGTCATGAAATAGCTCTCTTATTGCACATCGCAGTTCCCAGTGTGACAAGTGCTGCTTTCATGTTGTTTTGTTTTATTCTTCACATCATGACTTTTGTTTACATTTGATTTTTTTTTTTCCATTTTAGTTCTCTTTCCATTTCTGGCCTTGTCACTAGTAGTTGCTCTAATGTGTTCACCTGTCATGTTTTTAATCTTTAGTTTGTCAATTTATACCCTGTTGTTTTTTGCCCCATCACAGTGTCTTAGCGTGAATTTGTCACTAAGTCTTGTTTTCCTGTCACTGTAAGTGTTTCCTGGTTTGACCTTTGCCTGTTTTTGAATGTAGTTATGCCCCATTCTGTCAGCATATGTTTTGATGGTCGCCATGAATACTCACTATGTCTCTTCAATTCGTCCAAAAAAAAAAGCACAGGTTGAGTTTTCATGCTTGTGACATGTTAGACTAGCAGACAAACCAGAGAGGATCCTGATGTTACTCTTCTATCACTACGTCTCTGGAGAGTAGCCTGGCTGAGATGTTGCTGAAATCTGCTGCATGATGGGTTTATTTTTAATCTGGGGTTTCATTGTGAATCAGGAATTGATGATAATCATGTCACCAATCCCAACATTTTAATGTTTTCTCAGGGTAATTGACTGGTTAAATAAGTTTCAAAGTATAGGCTGGAGTTCTCACTGCATTTAGCCATCGAATATTAATTTATATTCACATTTTCTGGAGTTCCCTTTTGAGTCTGGTTCCTCTCAAGGTTTCTTCCTCATACCTTCTAAGTGAGTTTTTCCTTATTGCCGTTGCATCAGATTTTCTCATTTGGGATGAATAGGGATAAATTCACATAAATGTACATAAATATTTTATGTCGTGTAAAGCTGCTTTGAGACAATGTCCATTGTTAAAAGCGCTATATAAATAAACTTGAATTGAATTGAATTGAATAATCTGACTCTGACCTGGTCCTGCTCTGACCAGCCAATGCTAAGTTTCCTTGCACAGCTTGATTTTTTTTTCTGCAGTTATTTGTATCATCAGAACCCACGCTCACCTATACTTTTTCACTCAGTAAAGGCAGTGAATGTACAATCCTGACACTGAAACATAGTAAATACACCATAGAAATAGAGCGTACTGTCTTTCTCCTTTGCAGAGGTAGCATTACGGGGATTGACTGTTTGCCCATGCAGGTGACAGCCATGAGATGGAGTTAGGTGTTGTAACCTGTGTTGTGTGGCAGCTTGGCTGACACTTTGCATCCAGTGTATGATCCAGATTTCAGCAACTGTGATGCAGTTAAGGGTAGTTGCACATGCCAATAACTGTCATTCTGTCCATTTTCTTTCCTTTTTGTGATTTTGTGAACTGGTGTTACGTTCTGTCCGTGTTCTTGGTACTGGGCCTCATACTCAAAGATCAACTTTTCCTGTAGACAGTGGAGTTGTAGTTATTCCTCTCTTTGTTGCCCTGATTCCTAATTTCACACTAACTAATCAGAACAGAGGTCAATGTGGAGCGGTTATGTAAAGTAGTCGTTTAATAATGAATGGAGACTGGTTTCAGCACATAAAACAAAGCAGACTTTGTAAGTGGACTTCAAGGGAAAAAGTGAGAATTGTACAATATTGGCTATTTAATAAAAGTATAAAGGCATGCACTGATTCTTATCATTTAAATGAAAACTTTGAGAAGTAGATGAGGAAAAAGACCTTTCAGATATGAATTTTTAGTTTGCATCATCATCTAATTGATAATTCTAGGTTGTATTACGTGTCTAATAGGTTGGTGGTGCTTGGATCGGTGGAAATCTGAAATGAAGAGACCAGGTACCTGTGTGTGTGTGTGTGTGTGTGTGTGTGTGTGAGAGAGAGAGAGAGACAGAGAGAGAGAGAGAGAGACAGAGAGACAGAGAGAGAGAGAGAGAGAGAGAGAGAGAGCAACAAAAAAAAGTAAAAGTGCTCAGCTTCCTGTGCTAGAGTGCAGATGGAGGCCTATCACAACATATATAAGTCTCCCCAATTTAAATAAGATAATTGTTCATCTCTCTCAGCTAATTAGGTCCCTCCTCCACCCCAAACCTTGCTGGAGGAGCAGATCTAGCGAGACGTCCAGCCTCTACTAAGAAGTCTTTAATTGAATCTGCCCCGTTGAGTTTAAGGATGGAAAAAATGCAGAGTAGGAAATTCAAGGGGAAAAATCTTTTTATGATCATTAAGGCTCCCTTGTGTCTGTACTTTATTTATTTGTTTGTGGCTTTATCTATTCATTTCATTACCATTTTTCTTCTTTCTTTCAGATCCAGAAAGGTTCTAAAATGACTTCAACTCCATAATTGGTTTTAATCCTTTCCTTTGATCATGCTTGAAGAAAGAATAAAAACGAATCACTTCAAGGAACGCTTGAAGTTTGTTCAATAACAGCGTGTTCTTTTTACACTACTTGCTGTGAAGTTAGCAGGACTCTTTAGCTAAAAAGTGACTTAAACACATATTCATTTCTGCTCACTCGGTTCTCCTGAAAGCCAGTTTATACGTCGCATTCATTGAATGCTTGAAGGGGAATAACACTTTACAATACAAATATCACAAATGGCTGAATACATCTGACATGTGTTTTAATCTCCTGGTGTTTTGATACAGTCCTTGAAATAGAATATATCATTTAATTTTTTCCTGCTTTAATGAAGATGTGCTATTCAGTGGGGCTAAATAGGTTTTGACCGTCTTGGTAATCATTTCCATTGAGTGCAGAGTGCTTTAGATAAATAGCTTCTAATTTGTGTGAGGTGTGTAGGCTGATCTGCCAGAGGCTGCCAGCACACATTACCGACTGCTCCGAGTGTCAGGGAGGACAGCTGTGTGTCTGATCTCTGCCATTTGCTTCACAGAGGACTGAAACTACTGACCTCTAATCAGATCCTTCCACATGTACAGTACAGTCTAACATACACGCATTCTGAGAGACAAAGATTTACTGTGCTCAGAGCAGTTTGCATGTAGTCACTAGGCAAAACTAATACAGGCTTTGACACTGAATATCCACTGGGAAAATTTCCTTGTGCTTTCACACGTAATCTTTGTTCTTCATTTTTAATCAAATAAGTCTGTTCGGTTCAAATCAACAGAATTGTTTCGAATTATTATCGATTATTTAGATTAGCACATTTGCTCGCTGTCAATAGCTAAGGCTTGATCCTGCATAGTGTTATATATACTGTATGGAAATTAAAAAAATAATCATGAATATAGATAGCAATAGTGTGCTGACATTTAGAGATCTGGGTCATATCTGAAATGCGTATCTGATCTTTGACTTAAGATGACTTAAGATGATATCTTTGACTTATGATAATGAAAATGAATGTTACAATTAATATCATACTTTAACGTTTCAGCACTTAAAGTTATGATAGTAATGACCATCTACTTTATTATGTCGTCTTTTAATCCACGTCCTGTGGGCAGTAAAGTGTACATTTATGGAGCTCTTTAGTTGAGCTAGGTGGTATTACACTTTGACATTTAGAGATTCGGATCTGCATTCTGTGTTTCCAAAGACACACACTTCAAGTGGTGCTTCAGCAGGTGACGGAATTGATTTCTCCGCATACTGAGCATAGTTTTGATATGAGCCTGTTTACAAATATTCATGAACCCTTTTTAAGTGCTATTAAGGGTGTGCAGGAGAAAGAATTTGGATTTTTTTTACACGTATCCTTTAAGAGGTGATGTTTGAATACGCTGCATGTGTATTATAAAGATTAGTGCAATGCAAGGCTCAGCCAAGTAAACCAAGCTTTTAGGCACTTTTACAGATTTCACTGAATGAAACGTACACTGGCAGTACCCAATATTTGATTTCTGCTATTATACTATTATGTTAAAACGTGTCATGAAATCATGATGTTAAACAGTATAGAGTGTATCTATGTACTGTAGATGAGACCTAATGATGGGACATCAGGTCTACATGCCACCCAGCCACATAATATTCCAGTAATAATACAAGCAGCCAATTTGACACCAGGCTGAGATGGATGACAAGGTTCCTCTCTCCACTGCTCATGTACATCCTGCTCCATGGTTATGTAGACATAGATCACAGTTGTTTGCATTCTTCTCTTGAGCTGCTCACTAATGCTACATGGCTAGTAGTTAGACATGATAATTAAAATTGTACATCTGTCCTGACAGATTGGTGCTAATGTCAAACAAAGGTTTAAAAAAAATGAGTATGGTGAACCCTGACTAAGTAAATGCTTTTAATTCAAGATACAGTATTGGCTGTAGAATTGGAGAATTTTTTCAGTTTTAGTTCATTTCTATTTTTTATAAAATGAATAAATAAATAAATAAACACTTTTGTATGAATTTAAACACGGAATCACATTGAATAATTATATTTTCCACACACACACATTTATAGGACACACGCTTACAGACTCAGATATATATATATATATATATATATATATATTTTTTTTAGTTTTTATATATCATACTTAACATGACATACATATGTGTAGGCCTAAAACACCTAAACCTAACTGTATTTTTTCATATACTCCTCACAGCTTGTTTTATTTATATTTCCAACATAATACATATAAATTTTAATGAATAAATAATATATAAAATGTAAGTTACTAAAGGTTCTAAAGATGACAGATTATAATTCTACAATACATTAAGTAGGTCAAATTTCATCATAATTATTTACGGTTTTAGAAAAGATGCTTTGCCAAAAAAATTTTTTTTGCAAATAAAGAATGAAAAATTACAGACAAGGGATGAACAAAAGATGGAGATAAAGAGAAAACTGTATGCTTTGATTGACAAAAACAACATGCAATTAGCAGTGGGTATGAGAAAGGGTGGGGGCAACAATGTGAAGCATGCTCCAGTGGTTTTAGCCTGTTTCAGTGGGAACACAGACTAGAGAATCCTAGTCCCTGCCATATGGTAGATCTTCTACTTCCCCCTGCTCTTTCCACAAGGATTCGGATGCCTCAAACACACACACACACACACACACACACACACGCTCTTAAGCGCACACACACCCAGACACTCATAACCATTTGTAATTCTTTGTGCTAGATATCTCTCTAGATTCATCAAAACATTATGCTTCAGGGATTTCTTTCTCTCCCAAAGGAGCCTTTCAGTAAACAAGGGAATGCAGGTGTAACAGACCAGGCGCTAATTTCAGCTTTCTGGGAGTTTATTTACCATGTATCACAGGCGTTATTAATGATGAAAAAGTATTTGATTAAACATTGGACATCAGTGTAAATAACTATAGTGCTGAGTGCGTTTTGCTGTAGGGTTGCGAAGGCCAGATACACAGGTCAAGTCCTGCAGCAGTGCTTTGTTCTTATGCGTTAGTGGAGCTGTGGAAACGCCTGGCTGGGCCTGCTGGCAGTCAACACACACTCCCACACTCCCACACTCCCGCCCTCCTGTAGAGCCGGACTGCAGGCCTGCATGCCAGTGATGGATGGCTAGTTAGGCTAGAGCCAGGGGGCTGAGGCTGGGCAGGGCTGGCACTCGACAGAGGTTTCTACACCCATCCACCCCTCAGCCCTCTCTCTCTCTCTCTCTCGCTCTCTTTCTCTCATTAACACACAGCTAGGGTCTGGCCTATTTCCACCTCTCCAGTGGCTTTCGATGGACAACCTGCTTTAGTGACTTTTTATCTTAGATTATAGCATCTTATATTTTATCAAATAAACTCAGATATCATAGCTAACATAAACCTCAAAAAAAAAAAAACATATAATATAGCATATTGTATATTGAAGTGCACTGAAACGCAGTGTGAACAACTTTTCTTGCTCATTGTTTATTTCCTCAAGGCTTGTGGTTTATCCTGGTTTTCGTTTATGACATACAGAAAATATTTACTAATGACAAATCATACCGACTGGATTTTTTGTTTGGTTTTGTTTGGTTTTGTTTTGTTTTATGTGCCACAATCTGTAATAAATTATTGGAGTTAAGAAATTTCTAGAGAATTTACTTTGAAGATTTTTTTTCTTTTTGGTCCATGCGTCCTTTATTTTAATAAAAATGTATAAAATCTAAGTTGTCACTGAA
Organism: Tachysurus vachellii; assembly: GCF_030014155.1. Lineage (NCBI taxonomy): Eukaryota > Metazoa > Chordata > Actinopteri > Siluriformes > Bagridae > Tachysurus > Tachysurus vachellii. The sequence goes on from NC_083465.1 coordinate 17,506,145, forward strand.
TGCTTCCAATGCCTGTTTCCATTTTTAAAAATTCTTTGTCTTGGATTGTTTCACGTCCAGCAAGACTCAACAGCAGCTTTCCACCGTGCCTCATATGATAAAGTGATGCAAATAAAATTGCGGCTTTAAAATCCATGCTGTCGGTAGTGTTGCTAAGGTTACTCACTCTGAGGGCATATGGAAGATAGGGCTTGTGATTGGGTTGTGTCCATCTCATGCCCTGATGTCACTTCATTTAGATTTACATCAGGTACTAAATTAAAATAGTCACTCAGCAAACACTCTCATCTCTCTCTCTCTCTCTCTCTCTCTCTCTCTCTCTCTTACTCAGGAGTTGCGTGCAGTGCAAGCACTGAAGCAGAAAATATTGCTGTCTAGATATTTGTCCTGGGGCTGATAGAGGAGGCATTGTCTTGGGACTCTCTCAGGCCTCTGAGCTGATAGTTGTGCATGGCAGCTGCAAAGTGTGCTTTGTTATTTGTCTGAGGATTAGGGTTCAGGGCCTTGTTTTTCCTTCAAATTCTAGTCTGATCAGAGATGCATGTGTTCTGTGAAGAGCAGAGGTCAACTCTTCTCTGTCCAATATTTTTTGTTATTATTATTATTATTTATGTATTTATTTATTTATTTTTAATTCCACGCTTTGTAGGTTTCTTCCTGCTGCATTATTTCCAGGCAGGCTCTGAGAATGCCCGGCAGCGGCGAGAATCCCGAGAGGTTTCCATTTTCACATCGCTCCCATTATCCAAAACACAGTATTTAACCTGCGAGCATTTAAAGCAAAACTGAGAACAGCTGTCACATTGGAGGCAGACAATACTGGCAGTAATAGCCAAAATACTGTAATTGATGCTGCCATGTAATGCGAGCACAGGCAGAATAAACAATATTTTGCCTTCTGTTTGTTTTCCTAAACACTTAAACAGTGGTGGGTTTTCCCTATAGGTAGCCGACAGAGATACACTACGCAACAGTAGGCTGGGTTCTTGAGGAATTTAGTCTGTTTCCTCATAATCATAAAACTGGATTGCACTACCAGCATGTGTCCTCTCTCTCTCTCTCACTCTCTCTACACACCCCCCTCTCTCTCTGCAGTCTTTAAACTGTAGCAGAGGGTTGGTGTCATATCCTATTGTGTGTATTACTGTGTAAAGGAGGGGGTGGATATGTGTGGGGGCCATACAGCATGTGAAAGCAGCAGGGGGCACTGCCAGTGCGTGAGCTCTCTGTAATGAGGACACAATGCTCAAATTCCCATCACCCTCTTCAAGGTGCTTGATGATTCCATGGGTGCTCTTTCTATCTACGTCCACCCTGTTATACAGTCAATATCTTATGTTGTATTAAACCGCACGAAACAGTATAAGACCTATGGACTTGCTACGTTAAATATCATCCAGAATATTACAACTGTTTTTAGCTTAGAAAATCCCAGCTATTAATATCATATCATTCATTCCTTCATTCTTCAGTAAGCTTAAGCTTTAGCCTTGTCCGTGAGCTTAGTGGTTCCAGAGAAGTTCCAGGGAACACTGTGTGTAAGGCCACCGAGGACTGGACACCAGTTCATCACAGACTACCAAACATACATACATTCACATCTATTGCTCAAGGAATTTCGCACTGACATCCCAAACACAACAACACAAATCTGCAAGCCTTGACCACTGTTTTTTTTTAATAATAGATTTATAATATTAAATGGACCTACCAGAAAGCTACCAGATGAGAGGAAGCCAGATATCCTGGAGCAAACTCATACGGATTCAGAGACAACAGTAACCCATGAGCCATAAGCTGTGACTCAGTAGAGCTAAAGTCAAAGTATATTAAGTATAAGTTTATTGTGCGACTAATTCTAATCAAATGAATACTAATTTGAACTGAATATTATAACAGAAAATGGTGCCTGTAATAACATTGTAACACCTCTCTGAGTGTGCGTTATTACACAGTGAGGAATGTGCTGATCTCTGCTTAGTGCAATCAATTCACTCCTGTCTTCACTAGATCTGTTGACATTGTCCATTTAAACTAGCAGGCTGCAGAAATATGGCCTACTAATTGGTGAATCATGGCTCGTTCCAGTAGCCATGATTGCCACCAAAGTGAAAAACAGTGAGATTATTAGCCACCCTGCAATGAATTTTATTATGATGTACAGGGCTGTGTGTCTGGCGACACCATTCCACCTCAGCGGGGAAGCAGCAACACCGGACTTATTAGTCATACTTCACTAGCTGTCAACAGGCACAAAGCCCACTCGTGATTAAAAATGAACATCCCGCACATCTTCAGCGTCCTCTCATGCTGAGTGTCAGAAGTGAAATGTTGGGTTATTTGTGTGCTTTATTGATGGAGTTGTTTGGAGGTGAAGGAGATGTTTTTTGATTGTCTGTTAATTCTCAGAACGCAAAAGAGGCAGCTCGAGCGAGGAAGTGAGGGGAGAGACGACTAAAAGAAATAAATCAGTGAATCAGGAATTTGCAGTTTCATAATTCTGTGGAAAATATGGGGAATAAAAATCCCATTACAGGGGAAATTGAAGTCCTTTGTTCTTAAGTATTTCACTTCTTCACATATTTCCCTGGATAAAGCTGAGGATTCAACGGGCCAGAGTTACCCAGATGAGACAAACAGGAATTAAAATGCCATATGTTCTGAAATGCTACCTTGGCACTACTCAAATGCTATTTTGCAATTTCTCCCACTACAAAGAGACCATGGTTGTGAATACCACATAGATTTATTTGTATATTTGCACACTTCTGTCTGAATCACAGGGATAAAATCTTCCTTTTTCTGAGAAATATCAGTGGCTAGAATAATGTTAATGAAGATCAACTAATCATAAAACATCAAATAATTTGATTAAAAATCAAATTTGAATAAAAACATTGTGTGCATTGTTATTTGCATAAAATCCTTAAATCTTGTTGAACTGGCTATGAGAGTATGTGTAGACAGGTAGCAGGTAGAGAGACCAGAGGGACCACAAGCCAGAGATGTTCAGCTCTGATTTGTAAAGCCAATGAGAAGATTCTGTTTCAGGAGCTGAGCTCAATCTCAATCTAGTAGCACATAAGAGGTCCTGTTCCCCTATGCCCCACCTAGCTCAGTTAATTGTGTGTTTTCAACCTGCTGTCGGGGGCTAATTTAGCTATAGATTGAAATGAAACAGCCCTGGCCTCACATTTTCTGGCAATCAAGAGTCCAATTTGACTGTGTTTTCTCAGCAGACATTAATGATTCCAAAGCTAATATTCATTGTTTGAAGTGACATAGCAGCCCTGGCATTTACTTAACCTTTTGTCTTATGTACAAGTCTGAGTCAATGCAGAATTTACTCTTAATTAATATCTTTTCTTCCCTCTGCCGACATTCATTTCTTGAATATTCAGGGACAGACAAACTAGACAAAGGCTCAGAGTTCATAGATAAAGGAAATTATTTTATTGAATGAAAAATCTTTTTTTTTTTAAATCTCTGTTTTTTCTTCCTTTGTTCTTGATTTTGATTTAATTTTTTTTTTCTTGGACATAATTAACATCCATAGAATTTATCTTTCCATACACAATTAAAAACATAAACAAATAATGGGTCACCTTGAGTTTGAAAGTCCTATAACAAATAAATAATTGTTTTATACTTTGCACACTTAGCAAATTAGTTAAATATAAATGTTATTTGTGTATTTATTTATTTATTTATTTATTTATTTACTTTTTTATCTTTTACCTGTGTGAGCATATATTTTCCTTCAAGTCTAACATTTTACAACATGACAGTTCACAAATTGTTGCTTGGCATTTTCTTGTCAAAAATGTAAATGACTGATATATTTCTGAAGTTTGAATTTGTAAAGCTGGGACAGAAAATGTATGATCAATTGTTTTGAAGATGCTTTGCTGTAGATATTAGTATTTAATTTTAGATTTTTACATAGCAGTATTTGCTAAAAAAAAAATGTACATTTTACTACACAGTAATTAAGATTGCATCATCACTAATTAATAATACAGCAATGCTAACTAATACTACAGAATAATACTACCTAATTTTTGTGCAATGGTTAATTAAGAGAAGAAAATATTTTTTACCACTTACAGGATCACTGAGACAGGACACTGAGAAACACCCCATGTAACTGTTAATGTAATATTGAATGGTTCATCTTAGATTATTCCTGGAACATGCACAAAAAAAGGTTTATCACATATGACATTACTTGAAAATTATGAAAAGAGATTTTAGCAGTGAAAATAGAAATGCAAATAGATTCAGCAGAATCATGATCCAGCTATTAAACTTGTTGCATGGAGGTCAAGTTTAGTTCTGAGAGCGACATAGAGGGTTAAAGGGAATTCTACTAGAAAAAAAAAAAAATATATATATTATTATATATATATATTTTTTTTTTCTTCCTAGTAGAGTTCCCTTTAACCTTCTATGTCATGCATTTAAGGCCCAGGAATGTCTTTTTTTTTTTTTTTAGAGTGAACTTAAACTTTAAAAGCAAAAGAATCAAATCCTTTGTTTATTAAATCTCTGCATAGTAAAAGAAAATCTGCATTCATTTCACTCCTTGTTTCAGTGAATAGAAAGATCTCTTCTCATCTCTCGCTCTGTATCTTTCCCCTTTCAGGAAGAGCCCTTTTGTGTACATTAAGCAACACTCTGTCCAAGTCATGCAAATGTTTAAAAAAATGTGACAGGTTTCATTTATTATTCACAGTACTAAACAAATTAGACAGGAAGGTATAGAGTATAAAGGTATGAACTCAGCGTCTATCTGACTTGTCACAGTATTGCTATATATCTCTCTCTCTTTCTCTCTCTCTGTCCCTCTCTGTAGCTATCTTTTTTTTTCACTTTGATGGCTCCCACCTGGACCAGGCCGAGGTCAACGTGTGGTCAAACAGCAGCAGGCTTGTGTGGCTGTGTGAGAGAGGATGAAGTGGTCAGTACTGTGACAGGTAGTGGGGTTTCTGACAGCTTTACCTGCAGTGTGGATTAAAGGAATGAAGCAGGGACAGAGAAGAGAGAGCACATGTGAGAGAGAGAGAGAGAGAGAGAGAGAGAGAGAGAGAGAGAGAGAGAGAGAGAGAGAGGTGCAATCTATGCCATTTCTGTGCTGTGGAGCATAGAAATAACAAAGCCACAGAGATAGTCCCAGACTGCTTACTTGAATATGGTCATTTTCTCTCAGCTCTTCATGTCAGGCCTGTCCCAGAGACACAATCTATGTTCCATCGTGTGTAATCTTACATAAGGCTGGGCGAGATTAAAATGGAGGCATAATTACAGCGGTGTGGGAGATTCCTGCTGTGTTTGCATACACGCTTGGGATTTGTAAGCTGTGCATTAGCCACACGGCGAGAGCCACCACCAAGAATGTAATTTAAGGAGAAAATTCTCCTGGATTCTCTCGCTCCAATATCATTACCGCCCAAACATGCGCTATCACGCTCCTGCGTAGCTAACCCCACACTATAGATGAACACCATGGCAATTAATTGTTCTGGGTTTTGGTTTTATAGCTTGTTCATTGACCAAAGCTCTGGGAATGGTTTGTTCTAGCCACTGGTATCTAAATTAAATTGTCTTTATCTCCTGCTGGAAAAAAGAGAGAGGGGAGGAAAAAATTAATTTGTTAGATCAAAAAAAAATATTTAATTTTTCTGCACATCAAACAAACTTTTATTCAGGGTGTACCAAGGCAGAGCTTTTTTTTTTAATTAAGAAAGCATTCTATTATTAAACCAGATGAAAAGGAAACATCAATTCAAACAGTACAGTCATGTTCAGCTACTACTAATCTTTTGGTAATTATTTTTAATTGAATCTTTTGAACAGAAAAACCCTGAGCAGACACTTGTAATACTTGAGTCCCTCATCACGCTCAGTGCTATGTATGCAAGATGATGCTCCTCCATGTGTGAGGGCAGAGGAAGGAGAAGTCAAAGGGAAAAAAGAGAGAAAATTAAAAAGTGGAGAAGATGGAGAAAGGAGGGAGCGTGGGCCAGCCACGACACCCTGGCGATGCTCTAAGGAGAAAGAAACTTCTGCATAAATGAACAGCTCAGCAAAGAAACTTCTTTAGATGATAACATATACACACATACATGCACAATAGTGTTCTCACACAGAACTGTGGCAGGATTTTGCTGATATGCACATATTATTTAAACTGAGAGGTCAGGTGTTTTGAATCAAATTGAAGATCTGCATTTTTTTTTTTTTTTTTTTTTACCCATTCCAAGTCTTCCATGTCACGTTCTAAACTGGAAAATGTCTGGACAAGCTTAGCCTATAAACTTTAAGTACTGGAGTGCTGATTTGTGGAAGTCCATATGCTTATTTGTAAGCACCATGTACTTTTTATAAGTGTATTAAAAGAACCTATTGCAAAGTTAGGTGCTTTTTTTTTGAGGGATGGAGGAACTGAAATAGGACACTTGATTTTTTTGACACTTGATATGGTCCCTAAGTGGGAATGTCTGAACTGCGCTCAGAGGCTCTTCAAAGTACTTAAGGCGATTGGTGGAGATGAAAAGAGGGAATTATGAAACATGGCTGTAAGAAAGGCCAGTAATAAAGAGTCACATTTAACTCTATGCAGCAGCACACAGGCCTTAATCAGGCACAGCCCAGCCCTGATAAACCTGACTAAATCACATTAATCACGCATTATGCAAGTGGCTACAGGATGCCGTGCCACAAAGTAGCTCCTGCAGCAGCTCAGACACAGTCAGTATCTCAAGTTGTCAGCATGATTTCTCACAAACATGATTATTGTGTATTACATTATTAGATCCTCTTACATTCTAGAGGTTTTTCATCATTTTGTCTATTTTTTTTTAATCCATAAAATGGCCAACTGGCCAACACCAACCTGAAATGTCTAATATCATGACACTAGGTATATTGAGCAGAGCAACAAGCCTTATTTAGTTCATCCCTCTAAAGGAACCTTACTGTATATGTTCAACATCTTAACAGTGTTTTCCTTCAGTTCAGAGAGGGTTCAACATAAATGGAGTAAAGAGTGTATTTTTCTGATGATGATGATGATGATGATGATTATGAAAATTAGATTATAGTATTACTATTAGTATATTAGTATAACAGTCATATTTTTTCCAAATATATGCAAACATCATAGTTGCTTTGCTTTCTACAAGGCTGGGTAAAATGAGACTTTCCAATTACAATGTACATAGAGGAAGAGAGAGAGAGAGAGAGAGAGAGAGAGAGAGAGAGAGAGAGAGAGGGTGGAGAGGGTGGAGAGAGAGAGAGAGAGAGAGAGAGAGAGAGGGTGGAGAGGGTGGAGAGAGAGAGAGAGAGAGAGAGAGAGAGAGAGAGAGAGTCTGAAACAGGAAAGGGAGATAGAGATACAAATAAACAATTATGTAAATAATTTTCAGAAAAGTCACCGGTCTTCCACAAGGGGGTTGTCGACAGCTTGTCAAGGGAAATTAAGGGTTTGTCACTGTCATCTCTCTGCACAGGCCAGCTTTTTGAAAATAGGAGTGCTTTTGACGATGTAAAAGGATTTTTTTTTAATGCCAGAAAGATACGAGTGCAGGGAAAGATTTTAAACCTGTCAAAGATGCACAAAACGTCAGCACTGTCATACAATACAATGTATACACTCTACATACAAACACTGCACAGCGTGTGTTAGTATTTAACCTAGGAACAGACGATACACACTACATACATGATGAAACAATAAGCTGGTGAAGTTAGTTTTATGATATTAAATCACTCTGGTTGCTTTAACAGTATATATACCAGTATATATAAATATATACATGTGTGAAAACATATACAGTGTGTTTGAATAGTTTGCCATGTGCACCTGTGTACATCATTGAATGGCACAGGACAACTGTAATAATTTACATTGAACCTCTTTATCAAATGTAGAAAGAATAATAAATCTCAACACAACACATAAATCTCAACACATTTTGCATTGTTCATCCTTCATATATCTTCAAATCTCACTGTAATACTAGTATGTGATCTTTCTTGGCCCAGGACACTGCACCTTTAACATTTAATTCAAATTCTTTCTTCTAGATCATCTAGATCAACTAATAAACCTGTTCCTACGTACATAAAATGGTTATTATTCACACTTGACTTCATAAGACTCACAGAGTAGTTAAGGTTATCTCTTTAGTTCATGATTAGTACATGCCTTAACTCATCATTAGTTAACTCCTCATATTTAAGTAGGTATTAATTCACATATTAGTGCATGCTTATTCATCTATCATTACTGTAAAGTGTTAAAAATATATGTCCTTATTAAAAGAATCGTTAATACGATTTGGTTTAATTATGTGTCTATTATCTGCCCTAACTAGTATTTGTCTAACTGTCTACTGAGTAGAGAAGTGATGCATTTTAGTACCACAACCACTTCTATTCAAATTTAATTGTAGTTCATTTTGTGAGTAAGGAGGAAAAAAGAAAACACCTTTCTTGAAATTTCAAATTATGTGTTGCAGATGGATAAAAATTGAGTGAAACAGAGGGATAAAATCAATAGGGAAGGCATTGCTGGAGGCTTACATATTACATTTTGCATAAAAGTCAGATTTAATTTGGCTTTGATCACCAATCCCAGAGATGACTCACTGGAGCCACTGTCATTAGTGAATTCTGGGAAAACGCAGAGTCTGACAGAGACTAAAGGCTTCAGATTGTTCTTTTTCTCTTTAGCTCTGCGTTTCTTTTTCTTGATTCTCAGTGCCAAACCAAACATCAGGTTGTTTACGGCAAGAAAAAAAAAATAAAAAATTATCACACAAAATCTCATTTTGTATTTCAAGGGATATAATTGTAATTTTTTATGAGCACTAAATCTGCTGTATGTTGCATGTTACAGTATGTGTCTTGCTATACAATTTGGTTACAAGAATTTGAAAGTGGAACTTTAAGTCAAGAATACATGCAGAAGAATACCTTGGAAATGCATTTCTCAACCCCTGACAGATTTTTTTGATCGATAATAAAATAATAAAAAGCTTCTATAATATTCATGAAATTAATGCTCTGATTAAAAACTGCCCTGACATGACAAAATCTAAAGAAATACAATAAAATAATGAATGAATATAATTAATAGATAGAAGATTTCCAGTGAAAGAGGCAGGCAGAAATTTGTCTTCTCTTCCAAACACAATGCCATTGTTTCTAGGACATTCAGAAGTGACTTTATTATTAATGATACCAGGTTTGATAATGTTTTTTTTTTTCCATTTTTTTCCCATTTTATTCTGATAATGCTGCTTTCTTACCAAGCTTTTGATGCTCCCTGTGTGTTCTTGCAGTCTTAAGCCATTCTGCTTGCATTTCAAAGTATCTCAGTATCATATTTTAAGCTTTACAGTTTACTGATAACACTACCATAATATTTCATGTTCTCTGTATTGTTATTGTAATTGTGAACATGAGGAAGCTGTGATCTTTGAGTATCTGCTCTTAAATTGTTGAAAACAAATGTTGATTTTTCAATCGCCATTTTCTCTGCATTTGCGGCCGAGAAACTCAGCATCAGTGTCATATGGCCAACTTCATGCTCCATTCTGGGTGTCTGCAAGTAAATTTCTTCTGATTGCAAGCTTTGATTTAATAGCCCAGATTGGACCTATGATACAAAGCTTGGTGTGGTGGAAGAGTGTAACATTATAGTAAAGCCATTGTGAAGCCATCTCAAACCTCCAGCTCAGCCTCTTTTGCTCCTGTGGTCATAAAGATGAAAGCCCCTTTATCTGCCATCATGTTGGAGCACAAATTATTATTAGAACCAGACCGCCACAGTGTTTTTGCTGGCGATCAATTCAAACATGTGGATGTAATGACATATAATCTTCAATGAAGCAGAGCGTTCAGAAATGACTGGTGGAACAGAAATACTGTAGACGTACAGTAAACCGTATTTTACCTTACATAAATCCAGCCAAATAGTATAGACCTTAGTAGAAGAAAAAAAAACAACACTCAACACCGCATCAAGCTCTGTTGTTTGTCTGTTGTTGAAAAACCAGTTACTGTCGATATAACAAAGATTATTTGCATAATGAATCTCTTTTTCCATTTACCAGACCTCTCTGTATTTCCCAAAATGTGCTGATTGAATTAACAAGTGGCTGAGTGAGTTCTCTGCCTCCTAATGAAGAAATGAATCGCTATCAAAAAGTACTTTAATCTTATTAGCTTTAACCACAATGACCAAGTACTGTTCACACACCTGACAAAGAAGAAGAATAACATTTGAACTACAATGGACTCTGGATCTTACTTAGAGAATCACATTAATATCAAATAACGTTATATCATGCCCTTTGTCAGAGAAGACTAGAAAAAGGACATTTTCATTTCAGGTCTATCAACAGCTTCATCACAAGCTAATGTGGTAAAATGAATGAAGTTATTTTTCACTCTTTTTACAAGCCTGGGCTGTTACAGGCAGGGTCATGTTCTTCTGTATTGTGTGCGTTCCAAGTAGGAAGGGTCTTTCATTTTTAATCACTCATAGACTTTTTAGACAGCTCTTTACTGAACAACTCCATTACAAGTTCAGGTGCTGAGCGGATCTCAGATCAACTTCAATGCAAATCAAAGGATTATGCAGTTATGTAGTATATCACTGAAAAAAAAATTGACAAAACTTTCAGCCAATGAAAAATGGAAATAGGTGAATGAGATATTGTACTGCAGCATAGTGGCAGTGAAAGCTGTATAATGCTGTTGTGTAGTCTCATAGCCTACATCAAGGATGTCCAAAGTCAGGGCCTACAGTATGTCCAATTACGCCCTGTAAATATATGTAAAATGTTTGGCCATCACTACTACATAGTGTACCTGAAAAACAGAATTTTAGGCAGTATACTTGTTGGAATACTGTATCATGCAAAGAAGTTGTCTATTTGTGAAGGAACGACTTATTGAGGAACCATGTTAGCTCTTACAATAGTAGCATACAGTATATATATTATTGTTAAAGTTAGAGTATTATGTGGATAATGTCATTCAGTATACTTGTTGGCATACTGTATACAATTATCCATATATTACCCAGTACTCTCCTAACGTTATTAATAATGCTATTGTAAGCTACTATGGTCAGAACTAACATGGTTCCTCAACATGTTTCTTCACAATCAGACAATAAACTTCTTTATTACCTAGAATCACAGCTGATAGACATTTGTTATCTTTTATGAAAAAACTGGGCTTGAGGCAGGAAACACAGGGCACCATGCACACAGATATTCAAATCGACAGGCAATTTTGTGTAGCTAAGCCAACTGCTGGCATGTTTTTGAGAGTTCACAGAAAGTGGAGGAAAAACACAGATACACAGGGAATGCATGCACAGGAACTCTTCAGTGGAGAGAGAAACAGTAATCTTAAAGCTGTGATCTGGCAACGCTACACTATGCCACTGTTCCACTGAAATCTACAACACATTCTCTACATCCGATTTCAACAAGCGTAAAAGTAACAAAAGCCAGGATTTGAATAAATAGGTTTATTATCCCATGAATGAGTGACCCTGGGATCATTTGTTCTTTCTGCTTTATTCTGATGTACATTAAAAGGTGAAGTGTGATTGTAGGTACAGCATGTGAGGATTCTGCAGGAAGCATCAAGCATCTCTGTGCTAATTCTGCGCCTATAGGGAGGCGTTTTTACAGTGACTCAGTGGACACCGAAGCAGAGTGCTGTGCTGTTTTACATGATTACTCACCGGCTTAAGAAAGAACCCTCTCACATGCAGCAGCTCTGGGACTTGTTAAATGATTGGCCTGGCACTTAATTCAATAATTTCTCTCTCTTTCTCTCTCTCTCTCTCTCTCTCTCTCTCTCTCTCTCTCTCTCTCTCTCTCTCTCTCTCTCTCTCTCGCTCTCTCTCTTCAACTCACTCTCTTTCTCCTCTCCTCATTGATCATGCTGGTTAGGGAAATATGATATTTTGCATATCTGGCTAAGTGCTCTTAACCACCCCAGTCTATGCTGTGCTGAAAATTAATAAATAAAAAAGGAGGAGTGGTGATCTTGTCAGCAAAGTAATTTGCTTCTCTTGAACCAATGATGGCTTGCACTTTATGCAAATTGGTGTCTAGGGACAACAAAATCCCTCTTAATACATATGCAGACTTCATAAAAAATCATGGTAAAAGGAAGGGAAGAATAATATGGACTGAGCTTTGATGAAGCGCGAGTCAGCACGTTACTTTACGTGGATTTTACTGCCTGCAGTAACTGACATTATCAAAGGTCATGGTTACAAACACAAGCATTACACAAAAGCTCACTTGTTTAATGAATTAACATCACAAATTCACCATTGAGTCCTAGCATGTGATTTGAAAAGTAATACATTCCCCCCTTGTTTTGGCGATTTGAGAAGGAAATTGTAACCATTTATTGACGTGTGTGTCCGAGCCCGCGGTTAGATGCTGATCATGTCCCCTGTAGTCAGTAGTTGGGGACTGATATGCTTGTACTAGGCACAGCTCGCAGCAAATGAGTAAGACAAGACATCTGTTTGTGCCGCAACATGGCCATATCTCACAGTAGTGGCCCAGGGGGAGAGTGTGTCAGAGTTAAGCTTCATCCACAGACAGCAGTTCCCACTTGCTCCATCCAAGCCTTTCCTGTCACTGCATCCCAAATGTGAGCCCAACTCAGAGATATGGATAATAAGCAGAAATATGTGTTATGATTATGGATGAGGTGGGGGAAGTTGCGGTGCTTTATCGCAGTAATCTCGCGCAGTACTTGGTGGAAGTTTTTTAGTCGTGCTGTGCTCCCCACGAGAGTCTCCCCGTGTCTTTCATGTGGCTCTGCAGACGGCCTCCTCCACACTCTCCTCCTTTTGTATTGTTATATTATTTATGGATGGGTACAGGCATAAGCAGAGTCTGCATTAAGACAGATGGGGGGTACGGGGAGTCATTCATATTCCATTTCTGCGACATCTTAAGCAGCCATTGAGTTCAAACATTTCCAGCCCTGCTGCACAAAAAAGAGAGTGAGAGACAGAAATGAAAGAAAATAATGACAAGACACTGGGGGTAGGTGCGGAGTGTGAGTGTCTTGGAACAGATGGAGATAAAAAGAGCGTGAGAGAAGTAAATGAAAGAAAGCAAAGGGAGAAAACAGAGCGCAGAGCGGAAAAAGCAAAACAATGAGCAGCCGAGCCAGAAGAGTTGCTAAAACTTTTTTGTTGTCTTTAACTTGAAGCTTATTAAATATAGATTTAACTTGCAGCATCTTAAAGGGGAGGGATTCAGAGAGTTCTTGCAGGCAATGAGGTGATTGTTGTAGCACTCACTCCGCCCCCCTGACTTCTGTGCATTTGTGTGTTTATGTGTGTATGTGTGAGATTGGGAAATGAGCAGCTACCAGTAACGAACAGCAGTTCGTGTGTCATGTCAAGTGGATCAGAGAACGACTAAGAAAAATCCCATTCCTGTTTTCCTCCTGTCCTCTGAGACACAAATACACATGCTCAATTTGAGACCACATACAGCAATGTCTATTTCTGTATCTCTTATACCATATGTGGGATACCTTCTGTCACTAGAGACTGCAGCTCTACACAGAACAAGGCCACATAATCAGCAGGTGGAGTAAGGAGTGAGTGCTATAGAGAGTATAAATGTCATATAAATACCAGGATGCTTTTCTGGAGCATATCCATGTATAAGGTTGGAGTTGAGCAACATTTTGAGCAGAGAGCCAGAGGGCAGCGGTAAGGGGTCTAAACCCATAGAGAGGCTAAGAACCTTGAGGAAGCCTCATGTTCTACTTTTAGAGAACCTCAATCAATAGGGGGAAAAACTCCTTAGGGAGTGAGAAGAAAAACGCAGAAAAGACGTGCTTCTTCTTCAGCTTGGAGACAGATAAAACGGTAGATTCATGTGTAAAGCCTCTGAACCAGACAAATTTTGGATTTATTTTGGTGTTGTTTTTGTCCCTTTTGATTGCTCAAATTAAAATAGTGGAACCTGGATTGTGCTTTTTATAATTTTATCTGTATGCTGCTTTTTTTTTTTTCATAAGAAAGAATAAAAAAAGAAAGAAAATGTAAAATTGGGGCTGTCAGGGAAGAGACAGGGCTTGATTTGTAGTGAAAAGTAAAACAAAGGAGTTCAGTAATGGCCAAGCTTAGGGCGGCTGATTATCTGCTGTCTTGTCAAGATAATACCATAGATCAGAGGTATTTCTTTATTCAAATGATATGTCTGCATCTGCTCTCAATTGGAGGCCATCAACTCTTGTCGAGCAGGCAGACGACATTGAATGCCCCTCCCCGGGTCACGCACACAATCACACACACACACACACACACACACACACACACACACACACACACACACACACACACACACACACACACACACACACACACACTGTTTTCAGTACCCCTTCAATATAGAGTGCAGCTAAAGTTGATATTGCAATAATGCCCTGCCTGTGTCCCCATGTCACTCTTAACTACTGCCTTGCCCCCGAACTGACAGAGTGCCTAAACCCCGAGCACACAGCAGTTCCACTAATGCTATCCAACTCAATCAGCATCACACATTTTAGCTTTTTTTTAGCTTTTTTTTGCCAGCTAAAACCTAAAAAGACCGGCTTCAGAACAAATACTAAAACTGAAAATTGAAGCATATGGTAAGGTGTACTTTGTGTGTGTGCATGTGTGTGTGCATGTGTGTGTGTGTGTGTGTGTCCTCTTTGTTAAAGATTCCCTCATGTGAAAAAAATTGTTTTGATGTGTTTTTATCTGTGTAAATGCAAATATCCATATAACGTTAAGCAAGCATTCAAAAAAGAAGCTTTTTCTCAGTTGATTTGGACTAAAAATAGAAACATAAAATGCTTTCATCAACTGGCCACCTCATATGTTAATGTCTGGCTTTCAAGGTAAAATGCCTAGCTTTTAGGACAAAAGATTTCAGTCTAAATATGTGCTACAGGCTTCTATTATCAATAGGTTACATCAATCAACATGGTCCATATGTCACACATCAGCCTGTGGGCAGGACTCACCCATCTACTTCAGCTTACTAGGAATTAATTAGGAATAAGAAAAAAAGCCTTCTATCTAAATGTCTCAGATATAGTAGTATTTCAACAGTGCCACATGCAGTGTGGGAAAGGCAACGCTACATAAATACATTCCACTTGGTGTATTAAGGCGTTCATCAATGAAGATGCTCGGGTGCAAAAAGTGCTCCTTATCCCCTCATGTCCCTTCAGGGATTTCACACCATTTACTCAGATGATTCTACTAATTCCAAGCAAATATAATTTCATTTAAAGTTGATTCTGCTGCATTATGTTTTAATAAAGACATGATAAATGATCAAGGTTCTTTTTCTAATTTGTTGCTACTGTTTTGTTCAGTAATTGTTCGTTTTACACCGACGGGCTGAAAGTACGACAGGAAATAATTTCAGATACTGCTTGTATGTACTGCTTCATGCATTCATTCAGCTTTTAATGCTAAGCACAAATTATCTTCAGGCATTATAGGATTTATTTCACTTCTTCAACATTTAAATCTAAACTTTTATGCTTCGTGACTATGTGGTGCCTGCATACTGACATGTCAGCACCTTTTAAACGACTATTTGATGTTTTAAAAACATGTTAAAACATAGTAAATTTTAAAAAGATAGTAAACCAAGGGATTAATGGTATTGTAACCTGACTAGTATAAATGTTTTCTATAAATGAACTGTCGATGGTTCCTATTTTTCCTCGACATAAAATTGTGCTCCTAACACTAGCCTGCTGTACAAGCACAGCCTAACTGTGTTACAAATGCAAATACAGCTTTGCACTCACCCTTTTTTTTTATTTGCATGATCATATGCAAATGTACTAATTAGCACATTGTCTGGTTTGCCTTAATAGTCAGCATTTTTGACAGTGTTTAACGAGGGTGTTTTTTTCCAGCTCCGAGTTTGAATACTGGCAGAGGGACTGCAGTGGCAGTTTTCTCTTTTTCAGCTTTTGGAGAAAATATTCATATTACATAAATGAATAAATGCATGGTTCTACATATTGTTCTCTCTCTCTCTCTTTTTTTTAAAGATATTTTACATGCATACTTGACCCCATTTAAATATGGAAAAAAATGAAAACAATGAATTTTTAATAGATATTGATGATGATAACCTAATGACAAGCAAGGACAAAAGATCAAAAATGATAATGTTCCAAGGCTCATTTCTCAAGCAGAGCCACTGATTGGTTGATTAGATTGTGTTGTCCCCCCTTTGAGGATCTACTTTAATAGCCTCATAATGTTGTCATAGTCCACAATGAGTAAAACTCAACCAATTAGAATAGTAATAGCTAATTACCAAAAAAAAAAAAAAAAAAACAATTTTGGAAAGTGGAAAAATGACAAATTTCATAATTTTAATATTCATTAGCATTTCTGGTGTAATTTCACTACCCTATATTTTATGTCTCAGAGGCATCACATCACACGAGTCCTCCAAAATTTTCTTCCTTGACTCATCCCTCCACAAGGTAGAGGATATATGATCTATTCTACATAAATAGATGCATACATTTATATATAATTCACACATAAACTCTGTACTTGTAATGCATGCAGTATATTTTGTGTATGTATGTGTAGCTTGTGTATGTATTTTAAATACTAAAATCATGTCTTTTTCATCACTTAATCATGCAAAAAAAAAGGAATAAATAATTCAAATCCATAGCAGGCTGTGCTGGAGGAATATTTATATGAACAGTATTTAGTATTATTTACTGTTCTAAAATGAATTTCTTTTTAGTACTTATAGATCCATTGTACAAAAGTTCATTAGGTCTTAGCTTGTACTGCTCAAACACAAAATCTGACATTTTGCTTTCTGTTTTTTTTTCTATTGCATTTGTCTCATATTAACGTTGCTTTCGACTTCATAGTAAGTCATAACGCAGAATTCCATTTTCATTTTCAACCTCAGTGCATTTGAGCTACAAAGTGGAGAAAAAGACACCTTTTTTGTTCGCAACAACTTAACCAGCGCACTGTTGTGGTCATAGGTTTACACATCCCTTGTAAAATCTGCAAAATGTTTATTATTATAGAAAAAATACTGCTAACTAAAAAAATATAAGAGGAATGATCTTTTTTTTTTTTTTTTAGATTTCTCAAATTTTCTAGTTCTGCCCTGAATAAGCTATTTCACCTAACAGATGTTTACAATTAGTCTACACTACTTGATTCTTAATTCTGTGCGTTGTTACTGGATCAGTGACTGTTCTTGTGTTTTGTCATTGTTGTACATACTGTAAGTCCCTTATTTGTCCTACACAGTTCTGAAGAATCCTGCAGCTCCTATACATTACAGTATGTGCTTTTCCTGAATTTTCTCAAAATCTGACCCTTTTTTGACCCAGCAATGGCTATATAATGATGGTATCCACCTTGTCACACTGAGGACAACTGAGCAACGCCAACACAACTATTTCAAAATGTTGTTCACATTCACTGAGGCTCTCAAAGGCAACCCATTAAATTAAAATATTCATTCATTCATTCAATTTCTACCGCTTATCCAAACTTCTCGGGTCACGGGGAGCCTGTGCCTATCTCGGGCGTCATCGGGCATCAAGGCAGGATACACCCTGGACGGAGTGCCAACCCATCACAGGGCATAAATTAAAATATGATTTGTGAATTGTAATTTAATTTAAAGATATTCTTCTTCTTCTTCTTCTTCTTCTTCTTCTTCTTCTTCTTCTTCTTCTTCTTATTATTATTATTATTATTATTATTATTATTATTATAAGCTATTTCCATAATAATTTACAACAATTATTCTGCTCAAAATTTTACATAAAAAAATGTTTGTATCTCTGTTGATTGATTTCAATTAAATATATACAAGTATAACCAGCATAATTTTTATCTACATTTGTTGAGTCCCCATGTTGACTTCACTTGCTCATCTCAGAGTTGAGAAGACCTACCCAGGTTCCAGAGTAGGAATTCCAAGTTGAGGGTCTCTTTTCCTTTGTTTTTTTCTAGTTGTAGGTCAGAACCTACAACTGATGACCTTTAGTAGAATGGAGCATTACATCATCCATATCATGCATAGTAACCTCTAACCAATGATAAAAGCTGAGATCTCTGAGATCAGTTCATATCAATTAGAGTACTCATCTACTAGTCCTGTCTTATCTCATCATCATCTCACATCTGGACCACTGCGTACTGCAGCTCCCAACAGGCTGACCTTTCAACATGTACTATTGCACCAACATGCACCAGGCAGCATGTTACACCTTTCCTCGTCTCACACCATTGGCTCTCAACATTCAGAGCTGAAATGCTTACCTCCAGCTGTCACTGGAACAAAACACAGCTACACTGAATCACTTACTTGAACCTACACTCGCACAATCATCCACTACTGTCTACAATCCCTAGCCACCTTGAAGAAGCGTTTGAAGAAGACTTCTTGAACACATTATTTGGCTATGTTGCATGGCAACCTTTTCATACTTTGAACCATTTAGTTTCTTTCTTTCTTTCTTTCTTTCTTTCTTTCAGATCTTGGCTTCGCACAGACGATTTGTTGCCTTGCTACTGTCTATAGATCACTGAAACATAGTCTGCCCCTTATACGGCTTGGAGGATACATGCCACTCTGTACATAGGTTTGGAAGAATAAATGTAAATGGGAATGGAAATGTGATGGCATCATCTAACATCCTTTGCCACACTTCTGCATGATCACACTCTAATGCAGTTTCCCAGCTCACACTGCAAGCCTTTATCATTATTGTATTAGAAAGTGTTGGACTGCTCAGAGAACTGAAAACGAATCTGCTGTCTACTTTTTAATTCTCTGTATATGTAGCGGAAACCAACACCTTAGCTGCCGGAGTTGGATTTATAACAAGATTGTAGTGTAGATACTGTATTTCCCCCTGAATGTGAGGCTTTTATGAAGAATATGGAGCCAAATAAATTCATAAATTCATGCTTCTGTTATTTGCTGGTCCTTACGTGCTGTATGTTGATAGAAGAAAAAGTGCTTACTGTCATTGACTGGGTCACGGTAAAGTCAGGGGTGTGTAGGTACTATTTTTTCTGTGGCATTTAAACATCAATTCATCAATAATTTGCAGCCATGGTTTGAGTCCCATGGTTCAACAGCTGCTCCGTTCATAGCCTCAGGTCACTTGAGCGATTTCACTTAAGAACAGCTGCACACAGCTCTAACAGCATACATAGCCCTGACAACACACTGGGAAATTCTTCCTCGTTCTCTCGTTTTCGCTCTCCACCTCTTCAACTCATCCCCTTCCTCCATTCTCTGTCCTGTTCTCTCACAGTCTGTGCAAGTGTTGTATGGTGTTGCAGGCTGTGCTGTGCATTTTTTTCCTGTAAACTTGTCATCCTATTGCTCTTAGCCAGTGCCTGTCACAGTTTGAGATATGCCGGCGAAAACAAAACCGAACAAAAAGGACAGCAGGTAGCATAACATCCCCTGCTGGCAGTAGAGTCTAAGCCACCAGGTCGCCATGCTGGAGCCACTGCCATATGGTAACCTGGGGCGAAGCAGCTTTTCTGTTTACTCAGGGTCATGTCAGATTAATTTCTGCTTAACCACAACACGCTTTCTGGTGCCAGATTCCTACTACTTCCTCTGTCATGTCCAAGATGTAGTAGGGTGGATAGAGTGGTGTGGATAAGGTATGCAGCTCAACCCAGCGGAGAACTGTAAGTCAAACCCCACAGTAAGTTCTGCACTGATTAATAATCAATTCTAAATCGAATGAAGAACAAAGTGGACATCAAAGTTAACCATGCCATACTGCACAAAATACAAAATACTAATTAACGCAATTTATCCATCACTTTTAGTTGAAGTCACTGAAGTATTATTTAGCTTCCAGGCAGCCTAAAGTGACATTTTCCACACGGATCATAGCCACTGGAAATCAAAATTGTATTGTCTTATTCTAGTTTAGTCACTAGTTTGTGCATAATCAAAGTATTATGCTGAGTGAGATAGTTTGGCTTTATAACTCTATGGAAAAACAAGCAAACCAACCAACCAACAATTATTATTATTATTATTATTATTATTATTATTATTATTATTCATTCATTCATTCATTCATTCATTTTCTACTGCTTATCCAAACTCGGGTCACGGGGAGCCTGTGCCTATCTCAGGCATCATCGGGCATCAAGGCAGGATACACCCTGGACGGAGTGCCAACCCATCGCAGGGCACACTCACTCTTATTATTATTATTATTATTATTATTATTATTATTATTATTATTATTATTGCATAGCGGATCACAGTGAAGGCCTACACTGGTCTGGCCCCCATAGCCATTGGAACCACAACGTTGTACAAGCGCCACACAAAGCAAGCACAGAAACACCAGAGGGTTAAGCAGACTCAAGACTGCTAAGAATGATGATACCAAACTCTCTGCCACCAACAAAATTAATAGGCATGCTGAAAGTGATCAAACACTGCACTCAGACCATGACTTGTTGGCGAACACATGGCACCCGTAGTGACTCAGTGCCTGGGAACTCTGCCACTCAAGCTTGAGTCTGTAGCTCCACCACAAAAATGAAACTGTGGATAAATTCTATGGATAATTTTCCTTTTGGTGTTTAAACATCCAGCCAAAACTTCAAAATGAATTATTACTGCAAATAGTAGAATCATGGTCAGTAGCAACAAGGAGGCAGAGGTCTGGACCTTAGCAATTTCCGTTTCAGTAGGGAAACTGCAAGGTCTGATAATGTGGTGGCAAAATGTAGTCTGTGGAAAAACGTCCATTTCCCAGCCAAAAAATCCAAGACCCAATTCCAAGTGATCAGTACTGAGTTGACCACAGAGCAGCTAAAGAAGACAGTCTACCTTTCCTTTTAATAAAGTAATCACCATCTTGGAGATCTCTGAGTCCAAGAGGTAAGCAACTTTATGGGATGCTATTTTTTTAATTGCTCTGTCAGCTCATACACTTAATACTTAATTATGTGCAATCAATCTGCAAAGGGAAGATGACCAACCATGCTTGTGTGTGTGGGTGTGTGTGTGTGTGTGTGTACTGTGTACGCCTGCTTGGACAAATCTGCCAAGTGTCACATCAGGGGAGCATTTGGAGGGTGAAGAGTCCTCTTATTAGGTCACAAATGATCACAAGTGACCTTTCCTTCTTCTCCGATGCCCATGGCTCAACATAATAACATCAACTCTCATCAGTCTGGATTCCCATGGTGTGAAAAATCATATGGCAACTGACATGGCAAGCTCTCATCAGTGGCCACGCACAGACTGCAGTGTCCTGTAGTCAACATGGCAGGAGGGTTTTTTGCAAGAACTGTTGGTCTCATACTGTAATTAGAGTTTTGGCTGAATTCTACTGCACTGCACGTCCCATATACCCTTGTATTTATGATTTAGTTTTGAGCCTGATTATACTAGATAGAGTTTGATTGTGCAGACTGCACCCCCATAGAAAATGCATACATTTATTAGAGAGCAGTAACAGGTGTTTACATGTGCCTGATGGCACATTGCCACGCCACCCGCCATCTTGGCAGCCGCTGCCACTGAACCTCACGTCCCATAATCGTTGGCTCTCAGCACCTCTAATTAATTTACTTAGCTCTACAAAGTGGTGTGTTACAGGACAGCCTACGTCTCTGAGCTCTAACAAGCCTGACTTGACAGCATTGTGTTTATTTAACTCTTTAGGCACATTATCAGTGCAAATTATGCTATCTTATTAACGTTTCCCCAACTAAACTGATTCGATAAAACAGTGTCTTCTTTGTGATGGTGACAGTCAGTAGAGACAACACCAGCATGGCCACATGTGGAAAGAAGATATGGTCAGAGGCCAGACAATGTTCAATCTTGCATGCTGTGTGTGTGTGGGAATGTGAGTGTGTGGGTTGTAGCTGATCTCAGTGAAAGGGTGGAGGACCATATCCCCTTAGCATCAGACACGACAGGCTGACACCCACCCGCCCACCCTTTTTCCATTTCAGATGCAAAGCCAGTGTGCGCTGCATGCATATAGTCACAGCAGCAATCTCATCTATGTCCAATCTGTCATGCCACTGCTTTTCATTATTCTTATTTGGAGATAGGGAGTCATATTTTATAGACACTTGAGCTGCCGAGCGCGGCCGGCTGCTCTCTGGCCAGGCAGACGTGCCACTCTCTCCACATGAATCTAGGTCAAGGCAAGAGAGAGAGAGAGAGAGATGGATAGATGGATAGATGGATGAATGGATGAGCTTTCAGCATATCTGAGAGTCAAATGAACTGACAAAAATGTTTAAATTCTATCCTTCTACAAAAGGCCAAGAAAAAGCTCAATGTATGTTTCTGTTCATCATCTCATTTCCCATCTCCTTTCATCAATTTCTCTCTCTCTCTCTCTCTCTCTCTCTCTCTCTCTCTCTCTCTCTCTCTCACATATTCTTTTTTCTCTCACTTAAATTGCTTAGACACACATCATGTTGCAAATGTTTCCCATATAAGATGGCAAACATGCAGAAGTCCAAAGCTGGCTATAAAACAAAAAAGATTGAAGCTTGGTGCAGTGGCTGTGCTGTCGGATCAGTCAACTGGCTGCATCCCGTCACGCCGTGCTGAAATAATTCTGCCATAGCTGCATAGAGCATGTGCGCTTTACATATATACATATATCATCCACACATATGCTTTTCAGCTCTCTGCCAGCAACAGAGAAGCACTGTATATATGTGTGTATGCATACTGTATGTGTGTGCATATGCATATGTGTGTGTGTGCTGAATCCAGATGTCACAGCAGTCTCTCATTCGGTGGCTGTCATTGAAGCAGCAGTGGGGGTAGGGTTAAGGTGACCTGTTTTAAATATAGACTTGGTTGTGACGACATGCCACGCTTTCGACTTACACAGTAAAACACAATCATCTATCAGTCCTTTAAGATTTTCTTTCTTCTCATTCTAATCATCACCTTCCATAACCAGGAAGAAATAGTCTAAAACATCTTCAGTTAAATATTCTAGAAAGAGGATATTTTCCAATAGTCTACAAAAAATGTGTTCTTTTTTATGATTCTATAAAGCGTATATGAGGAACTGCACTGATACAACCATTTCGTACATGACTATCATTAGTACAAAAGCTACATAATTAAATAGAGTGATCCACCGGTACAGTTCACATGATACACTGGAGGAAAAATGGTTACTTAATGAAAGACCATTAAAACTCACCTGGCTACTTTCTTGTATGGCTGCATATGTATGCCAAGATCTTCCAATAAAATCACATAATGATGCATGATGCAGATATTTACAATAAATACCATCATCCTTGTCTTTTCCCAGAACATTTTCGCTGAGCTGGCAAAAATTCCAAATGACAAGAAACCCTTGTGGTTATGCAGGGTTCACAGAAACATTAACTACATAACCAGTGCTTTATTTTCCCCCTCCTTCCTCTATATTGTTTGCCAGTAATATTAGAAGGAACATTAGGACTGCTCTGAAACATGCTCAGAGATGCTCATATCCATAGCAGGGGCAATGTTACTCATATAGAAGCTGGAGAAACTACTTCATGAGGCCTGTATAGGGTCTCTTTGTGTGGTCTCTCTGTAATAAATAAGGACAGGTCTTCTATAAGCAGCAAGATTTTTTTTTTTGGTACACGTTATCCACAAAGCCACTAGTTGGCTACCTGGTAGAAAGTGTGGAAAATTCAAAGGAGGCGACTCCAAGGGCAGAACCAATACAACAGGGAGAGATGCGTGTCACTCACTAAATGGTGAATCTGAATGGTGAGTCTGGAATGCTCTACAAAAATGGCACATAATATGCCTTCATGAGAAGGCGGCCGGTTTTAATTCACAAACGAACAGAAGGAGTAGAGAGAACTTGTGAATTCGCCTTCCGCATGACCATGAGTGTGAGAAAAACATGGATTAACCACCATTCAGTTTCAGTTTTATGATAAGATGAGTTGCTGTCAGTTTCTCTACACATTTCTATCAGTGTTTTTGACACATAAAAGTAATTTTGCATAATTATAATCCTGAAGGGATAGTGAGCATTAGTGTTAGTAGTGTGCATTCACTGGAGCGTCAACATTGTGGAGCTGTTCTATAGCGTAGCACTGCTAGGAGAGGAAAGAAAGAGAAAGAGCTACACACACACACACACACACACACACACACACACACATTTGCTGATGGAGACTGGCAGGCGACACTGGATGATGGTGACAGGCGGCTCACTCTGGGTGGTTTTGGGAACAGCATTTGTGGTGAGTGACATAGCGGCACTCCGCTCCAGCACTTTTCTCCTCACTCCCTGCTGGAAGTGTAAAAGAGGGCTATTGTTATGGACTCTTCCTCATAAGAGTTCTATTAATGAGGCCAGAGCAAGCTGCTGATTAGGACCACGACTAGAACCAATCGACTGATACAGCATCACTTTCAGCAGGCTGAACACATTAGGAGAATGTGATTGGACCTTAATGCCTTCATTCTGGTAAACTATGCAGTGTGTTGTGGCACAAGCCGGAAAGTGCTGAGTTGCATTTATTTTGTTGCTTTTACTCATCCTTTCTCTAAGATACAATAGAGGTGGTGGAGGTATGCAAATGATTCAAAAGTATATATAAAATGTACACTTGTAAAAGATTATAATAGGACACGATTTGTGGGTGTGTGGTATACTGCAGTGGGCTGATGAATTTCTGGATGGCTCGGGATTCACCTTAAGTAAAGACAAATGAATGAATGACCTGTATATCTGTGTAGAAGATATAAGGATAAAAAGACATTTTTGAAAAATGTAAGCTAGAATTCATTGTGCTTAAGTAGAAAAACCAACTAAAGCTCAGCTACATGAATTAATTAAGTCATTATATAGTTCCTACCCCTTGCTAATTGCACACTGTGGATTCTATTAGCTTGGTAAAGAGTAGACCAGACGCCTGGATGCGTTTCCTGCTTGACATATGAAGAAGGCATTGCTATAGGCAGTATGCATCCTCTTGACTCACATTCCATTAACTCATTAACTAAGGACACAAAGTAGAGTGCACTCCGATTTAGCCAAGAGAATTAATATGGGTGCTGGGTCAGTTAGGCCGCACCGACACATACACATTACTGTACCACAAAGTGAATCAGTATCTCTTTTAGA
The DNA here is from genome assembly GCF_030014155.1 of Tachysurus vachellii. Lineage (NCBI taxonomy): Eukaryota > Metazoa > Chordata > Actinopteri > Siluriformes > Bagridae > Tachysurus > Tachysurus vachellii. The sequence continues at coordinate 17,531,405 of NC_083465.1, forward strand.
TCTGTCAGGACCAAATCATTCCTGTTCAATAGCTGTGATAATGCAGCAAGTCTCAGTTTATAAATGCCGCCGTAGATTAATGAAATATGAAAAATATTACATGAGTGATCCCTAAAATTTGATTAGGTGGGTATTAAGCATTGGATTAAAAATCTGAATCTCTCTCAATGCTCATATTTTTCTCTCCCCACAGGCTGAAATTGGCACTGCCACCATTTCCCCTGAAATCCTTGCCCTCTCTTGATGCCTTCATCGCTCTCCTGTCCTTCCTCTCCATCCACGTCTCCCTCCCTCCTTCCTCCCCATTCCTTGGCCTGTCATCAATCTTGCTAAAATGACAGCCGACAGATGTTAGCCTTTGCAAAGATCAAATCTGTGGCTGGAGGGCTGCTCACTGTGGAGCAAGCTAGTCACTGGGAAGATGCAGGGCCGCAGCCGTGGTGTGCATACACATACAAACATGCACAGGCACAGACAGAGTCACTATGGCATCTTTATTCTTGGATGTGTTGTCCATGACCACACACACAAACTTATACACACACTCATACACATTTCATTCAGCAGTGACATGTAGTGCTGATAGCTAAATGTGATGTGACATCTGGCCAGGGCATAGGAGGGGGGGTGGGAGGGTGAAAGGATAGCATTGGAAGAGTGGAGGGCACACACACACATACACACACACACGCGCACACACACAAACTTCAGACCACAATCCTACACTCTATGTAGAATTAGAAAATATCCATGTGAAGCAATGCTCTTTATGTATTTCCATATAATGTACCTGCCTGTCTTTATTTAGCTGCTTCCGGCTAGCCTGCATGTTTACTTTAACATAGTTCCTCGTCACCAATCCAATTTGAGCTGTAATGACTCATGCAGCAGGAGAGGTGAAGCGATGGCCCTGTCCCTGCTGGCCATCGTCCCTTATCTCAGTCTGTGCCAGCTGCACTGTGCCTCAGTGAGTGTGTGTGGTGTGTGAGCGCTCTCGCTCTCTCTCTCTCACACACACACACCCCCACACAAACACACACACGCACCCCCCCCACACACACGCACACACACAAACAAACACACACACACACACACACACACACACACACACACAGTCTATAAACACGGAGAGCAGTGATGTAGCTATAGCACTCGGATGTAGATACTGTAAGTAGTTTGACTGAGGCCGGATAATGCTGAGCTCACGGTATTGCCTTGACACCCGTCCCACACCACAATACAATAGCTGTATATTAAGACTTATGATTGATTCTCCACTTTCATAATCTGCTTCAGTTCCATTGTTGGTGCGCTCATGAACCTTGACTATGATTCATATAGTTTTATGATCTGAAAACTCTGCCTTCAATCTTGACATAACTACTGTCTGGAAAATCTTACAACAGAGAAATGTTTGCCTGTTTTTTCTGGGGTTTTTTTCCAGATACATTTTCCTGCCATAAGTTATTGCTTAAGATAACACACACATACTCCCGCATACATGCAAACACAGGAAAGGTTTCCTGCTAACAGGGTGACAGGTCATGGATCATAGATCTCACAGTTTTGAGGAACACATCATAACCTAAAAAAATAGAAGGACTGGCTTATTAAATAGACATCTTTCTTCTTTACACTCACACAGATAAAAAAAGAAAAATAACAGACACAAGTGTGCTTTGTGGTTTGGTTAGCAAGTCAAGACAGGACAGATGAGAAATAGCATTGGAATGTGAATGGCCACAACTCTCCAATGGTTATGAATCTAGACAGAACAACAAAGTAGAGTTCATTGTTTGGGTGCAGAACATGATGCTTTTGACATTCTTATGTAAGGGGGTTGGATGCCTTGGGTAGTTGGGGTACAAAGGGAAGGACCATTTTCCCAACAGTCAGCGGCTGTATGTGACACATAGTGGAGCAAAGGTAGGGACACACACACACACAGTGTACATAAACAGTGGCAACTTTACAGTGTAATGTAACTCTCTGAATGCACATACTGTCACACACTTAAGGTTGACTCAGCAGATCTAAATATCCAGCACAGAGTCTCTACACTTAAACAAACATTACCATAGGAATGTGGGTTTCAATGAAACATTTCTCCATTCAACCTTGGCAAACTGTAAACCTGCAAAACCACTTAGCACTCATTTACACCTGCAACCCTGTGCACAGTCATGGCATTCTGTATATCGCATAAAGCAAAATGCCACTTCTATCCTGAATGGAGTGGTAGACTCCGCCCCATCCAGAGGGCACGAGGCCTCATGGAATTGTTTGATGGGGATAAACATGTCAGTGATATGCTAGGACATCTATCAGAGGACAGAGGGTTCCAGATCTGAACCCAGTTGGACATCTGTGAGAGATTTTGAAGTGTCTCTTCTTGACCCAAAACCTTACTTGGACACTTTCCTACCTATTTGCTATTTCATAAAATACAGTCATTTAGCAACAATGGTTATATGTTATGAGTGCTTCTATAATGTTAACATTTTAATCGTGTCTATTTATTATGATACTTACACACAAACATACAGAAAATTATGAAAACACATAGTTTGACATTTGAAAAGTTGCACATATTCATTCACTTTGTCAGTGTGTTTTTTAGTACTTAATATATTTGTAAGAGAATATAGCTAGGCCTGTGGTCATAAAGCATGTGACATATGACTGTCCTTTTCTGCTATGTATTGACCCACATGGGGAAAGTCCCGGTGATGCAGGAGTAAAGAAGGTTAGTCCAAGTGCAGGACAGGAAAAGAGAGACACCTGGGACTAAATATTGATTGAGCTCTGACATTGATTAAACTCCCCTTGATTCACAATGACTGGCCACTACTTGCATACATATAGATCCTCATGTGTCCCAAAAGAGAGCCTGTCTTTCTCTCTTTTTCTCCCTTTCTGTCTGCATTTCTGTCTCACTCAGAAAGATTAGGGCATGCTTCCTCCACCCTTACCTCCTTTGTTTTATTGTTGTTCTTTTGTGTGTGATTGCCATCCATCCATGGTCATGAGCCTGGATGTGCCATTGTTGTCTATTCTCGTTTTTTTTCACTCATTCTTTGACATTCTTGTCTGTCACTCAGGACAAGTCTCTCCAGCTGTAGATCCATTCGGTATAGAACCCATTTTTGTCTTAATTGCTGCATTCCATCATAAACCTCTCTGTCTTATTGTGACCTTAAGGAGGGTGTGTATATATATATATATATATATATATATATATATATATATATATATATATATATATATATATATATATGTGTGTGTATATAAACACGTGTGTTCTGAAGCGGGTTAATGAGTGTCCATGAGGGGAAGAAGACAGGAGGGGTGATGAGGGGCCGGCAAGTTCAAGGGCAGAGACATGGAATACAGACACATAAACATGGTTGATGGTATGCGAGCTATAAAGACGTAAAGGTTAGGATGAGGGCAGCCTGTACAATAAACAGCCCCCATTACCTGCTTTGTTTATACAGATAAAGAATCCACTGTAAAATCTCCCTACACTGGATGCAATGTTTAACCTCTCAGAGGACAGCTAAGGGAAATGGAGGCCCGAGAGGTGAGTCACGGAAGGCAGGCCTTCTACCACACACTCTGGGGAAGACTGGAAACAAAACACAAGGTGTTACTAATGACATTTACTAGCTGTCATACGTATGCTGATACTTTATTTGAGGTTTGGTGACTAAAATGAAGAACAAAAAAAAATCTTGATGGAGAGGGACAGACCAAGTCTAACATGTTGTCTCTTCCAGTGAGAAAGCACAGACACTGAAAACACATATACTCTCATTCATGTAAAAACATAACATGCCTGATGCATGCACAAAGATGGTCACTATTAACATGTCTATTCACTTAACCCATCGCAATGTGCATTATACATTAATCTCACACACATACTGTTACACATGCATGCATGTCAGAGTGGACTTTAACTTGGACTTTGGATAACTCTGAAAAACAGTAAGGACGAAAGTCTTGTTTTGTTTTTGTTTTACTTGTTTGGTCTCATTTAAGGCAGAAGAGTTCAGACTTATTGAAAGAAAAGAAGCATCTCTCTATCTCTCTCGCTCTCTCTCTCTTTCTCTCTCTCTCTCTAAGCAAGTACTCAGTATATTGTCTGTATTGATCAATGAAGGCAGCACTTGCTGCCAGAACAGTGAATATAGAGGAGGTGCAGTATATGAAGATATGAATATATTAAAATGGACAGGTCCCTACTGACACAACTTCATAGTCCTAAAAGTGAGCGAGAGAGAGAGAGAGAGAGAGAGAGAGAGAGAGAGAGAGAGAGAGAGAGAGAGAGAGAGAGAGAGAGAGAGAGAGAGAGAGAGAGAGAGAGAGAGAGAGAGAGAGAGAGAGAGAGAGATTGTACCCTTTTTCTCTCTCTAGCAGCCACGGAGATACAGAACTAGAAGGTGCACTGTAGCAATGAATCACTGTCTCTCAGCTGACCTGTGTGGACTTTCCACATAGCCACAACTCCAAAAAAAGGTTGACTGTGTGCATGCAACTTGAGGAGAAATTATATCTCCTTCATTAACAGCTGTTTTCTGATCTGTTGCAGTTGCTATTGATAGCGAAGGATAAGACTCCAGTAGCATTAAGAAGTCCCTTATGTGAATATTTATAATAATTATTTTCTAAATTTCTGTTATTACCATCACTTTAATCATGTGGCAATATGAATGCAAAGTATGAAATCAAAAACATCAGAGTTACAGGGTCAGGTCTTCGTTTTCTTCCGCAGTGTGAGTTAATAAGTGTCCAGTGCGTACACTAATAAGGTGTCAGGGTTCATTATAGATTTCTGCTCCCTTGTGCTTGCTCCCAGCTGCCCTTTCTTCACGTATGGTGTACCCCTATCAAGATGGTTGCCATGCCAGCCAGCAAGATTTGCATGTGTGTTATCTATTTAAATAAATTCTCATGGTTTATAACCACTATAATGCGTCTTAGCTGAGCCCAGCTCATTGCTAATTTATAGCCAGTCTAGTGTGTCTGCGGCTGATGACACCACATGAAGCATGGAGTCTAGACGACATTGAGCCCACTGTCCATGGGGTAATTGTTTTATGCAAATGAAAAAATCCAAGGGTGACATGTTCATTGCGCATCCGTGTAATTTGATTGAAGTGTGCTGTGACTCCTGGCAGCTGATTCTGCCCTCTTTTTTGATTATTACTACTGCTGAATTTTGGGTGCATGGTGATGGACTGCAGAATGGTTTTTATAGGACAGAGCAATACAAATGTCAGGTCTGAGCAGGGTAACATGGTGCAAAGCTCATATAAATATAAATCTCCACATACTGCATTCATGGTGTGATGGATTTATTCATGTTGCATGTTTTGGTTTACATTGGCATATAATCTTGCTGTATCGACACTTACAGATTTTGTGTATTGAACCAAAATGTATTTTAATAGCCATGCTGGTTTCCATGCAGGGGCACAGTGGGCAAGCTGTGCTCTGTAACCCTTTTGTTAAACGTCCTCAGGGTAGACTGAAGCAGAGTGTCATATGACGTGATGCCAGAGGTAGAGAGGTGCACAGAAGCAGGACAAAGGCAGACGACCAGTGCATTGTGGAAATCTTGTAATCAGGGAATTGGGGAGCAAAAGGGAATGGGTGAGCTCAATTTGTCTTCAGTGTCTTCTTCTTACCTGAATGTTGTACAAATCAGCTTTTCTCTTTGCTCTCTTTATACAATCTCTTATAGCTTAGGCGCTTTGGCAGAGCTATAAAAACATGTTTACTCCTGTGTGTTCCATTTTCACCTCTGAAAATCCTGAAACCCTGTTTGAAACCCAGTTCATGCTAAGTAGAGAGTAGTGCAGGGGCTGTTGGGAGGGGTGACCTCATTCTCCTGGGAGAGGTGACGAACGACAGACCTCCTCAGTGCCTCGCCATGACCTTTCCTGCTGCCCTGCTCTGCATATGCAGCGCACAAATAATGGCCCCTTTAATTATCAGAGTAACCATCATGCCACAGCAGGACAGGCAATCATAAATCTTCCTGGAGAGTACACAACACTAGCGGCTATGAAGAGAAGGCCCAAATGCCTCTCTCTGATGAAGACCCCATCCTTGATCTTATGATCCAAAACCCTGATGGTTGATTTGGGCAAAACATTTTTAGAACTCTCTTTTTCTATCTATATCTCTATCTCCTTTACTGTCTTGGCCTTACAGCTCTTTTATCTGTCTGGCTCTCTCTACACATGAGAACATGCAAACTCTGAGATAGAGACATAATGGGACATAAAGTACCAGCCTAAACCTCTGTGTGTCACCAAGATCCCACCATGCACTGTGGGTCTACCACACAACCAACACAAGCAAATCATTTTAGTATACATATTATTATTATTCATTCATTCATCTTCTACCGCTTATCCGAACTACCTCATGCGTCATTGGGCATCAAGGCAGGATACACCCTGGACGGAGTGCCAACCCATCGCAGTGCACACACACACACACACACTCATTCACTCACGCAATCACACACTACGGACAATTTTCCAGAGATGCCAATCAACCTACCATGCATGTCTTTGGACCGGGGGAGGAAACCGGAGTACCCGGAGGAAACCCCCGAGGCACGGGAAGAACATGCAAACTCCACACACACAAGGTGGAGGTGGGAATCGAACCCCGACCCTGGAGGTTTGAGGCGAACGCGCTAACCACTAAGCCACCATGCCCCCACTATTATTATTATTATTATTATTATTATTATTATTATTATTATTATTATTATTATTATTATTATTATTATTATTATTATCAGATGACTGAGTGTGCAAACAAGTCACTGGTACAAATATCAACTATTAAATTAGCAATAAAGCACTAATTAGTTTCCTGTTAGCGGTACATACAGAGTGTCTTCATTAGGCATTTAACAACATGTTCTATATCTCAGGGGGCTAATTCTAACTAGTCTATATGAAATCCAGGAAGAATACTAAGACAAACATGGGGCACACACACATTCACACACACACACACACACACACACACATATTCACACATGGTCCAGAGACAGTAGCATTTTACTCTGAAGTAGCATTTTACCTCTGTGGCCTCTCAACAATTGCTTCCAGCACAAACATATATTGCACTTTCTCTCTCTCTGTCACACTCACACAGACACGCATACACACACACACACACACACACTCACAGAACACTTCCACCAGCGTTATCTGGCAAAAAATCTGAGGGGAGAGAAATGTTGCGGTCCAAGTTTTAAATTTAATTTCATGCTGGATTTGCAGTGCTCATCTGAATTGCATGTGAGCTGATTGTAATGGGCTTCACTCCATGGCCCCTGGAGAGACAGAGCATAGCTCCGCTGCCCATGACAGCATCTCTGCAGCTTCTGGAACACCCGGTGCGTGTGTGCCTGTGTGTGTATATGTGAGTGAATCAGGAGGGGGCTGGGGTCATTTTTCAAAAGGTCATGATCAGGCCTGCCCCTAACTGGCTGACCCAGACAGCTCACCCTATTCAGCTCAGTGTACACATCCACTGAGTCTGTCATTCCTGCACAGAGTGCAAGAGAACATGTTTCCCACCCCTCACCCCAGCAAGAGGCACATAATCACACTACGATCATGCAGATTCTGTTTAAACCCTGTGTTTAGTCCGATTATGGACTTATAGTTCGCCTCCAACACTTGTCTGCTCTTTGCAATCAAGCTGAAGGATTCAAATCATTAACGCATCAGCAGTTGGTACCTGATTATTTAATCCAGGCTCAAGGAGGAACAGGAGCCTTTTCCTGTATAACAAAAAACATTAATTAGCATCCATGCAACTTTTCAGAATCGTAAAATGACAAATTTAACCAAATCTGGCATCCATTGACACTGATAATGTAGTTAACTATATAAAGCAAGTCTCGTTTCTGTTCTGGCACTGAGGTGGTGGAATAAATTTCCCCTAGTGGTCCGGACAGATGAGCCATTAGATATCTTCAAACAACGATTGAAGACATACTTCTTCATGAAATACTTGAACTTGTATATGTGTATGTAAAAAAACTTTGAACAGTGTTTTAGGCTCATGGTATCTTAAGTCTGTAAACTAGTGAACCAGAGTTAATGTATTCAATAATAGAGACTTAAAAGCACTTTTTGTACGTGGCTCTGGAAAAGGGCATCTGAGAAAAATGCTGTAAATGTAAATGTGTAAATGTAAAGCAATAAATCCAGCAGTTTATAAAGTTTGTTGACAGAAACAGTATTAGACAATGCAGCTAATTAAAGCTAGCTGTCTTGTTAAGCAATTAACAACATTGTATGATTTGAACATTACAATTATGTCTATAATTATTGTCACATTTTCAGATGATTACAAATGATGACAAATACAAAAAGTAGTTGTTCTTTCATTGTCCGCATAGGTTTGGTGCAGGTTTTATGCAAGATTCCCTTCATCACCCAACCCTCCCATTTTAACCGGGCTTGGAACTGGCACTGAGAGTTAACTCTTTAGTGGCTGGGTTAGCTCCCTGCCTGGGAATCAAACTTGGGCCACAGCAAAGCGAGCATGGGATCCTGCTGCTGAACCACCAGGAGGTGGTAATACAAAAAGGAATATCCTGTTCTCATAAAAATTTGGTCTAATTAGCAGCTTGTATATTTGTTGAGTCATTTGTCTTGTTTTCAGTCAACAGACAAGTAAAAGCTAATAAAATACAGTCTATAATCTCTGAGCAATATGTTTAAGTTAATTACAATTATAAAGTCCATAATTTAATAAATTAGCAATAAATTAGCAACCTTGCTTTGGAAAATGTAAGTATTTAAGTTAAACACGCTAGTTAATGCCTAGTCTCTAACCATGCTAGATACTGCGATGGTATAACATTTCTAGAGCATCAGTTTCAACACTGAAAGTTCTACGCTATCAGCACTATCACAGTGCTTAACCGTAACATTCCTTGTTGCTGGTGTGGTTGTCATTGCTTGCTCAGCCTCGGGCATCCATGATAACTGGTGTAGGGAGGAGGAGAGCTTGTGTAGAGGAGCGGCGAAGGAGCTGTATCCCCAGATGAACTTCCAGAAGAAGTTTGAGAACCCCAAGAACTGCTGTACTGTAGCTGCTTCAAGCTACAAGGAGCAGGGTACTCGTAGTGGCCAGTGGGGGTGCTAAAAGCCATAAGTGACTTCCAGGATGTGCACTAGGTGACATGAGTGGCAGGGGTAGCGGTTCAACAGAGAAGCAAGCTAGGTGAGGCAGGTGCAGTTATCGAACTGAGACGGGATATAGTGTAAATGGTGGAAGTGCAGGGAAAGTGGAAGCAGTGGGAGGAGTCGAAGTGGAGGACAGACTGAGGCGTTACACCAGTTCCTGGGTTACAGGTCCTGAGTCCATACATGCTCTGAGCATCAACTGGGTCCATGTCTGGCCACATGGCACTTTCAACACAGGCAGTTGAGGACCCAAATGCAATACACAGGCAAGAGATCAAAATAAAAATCTTTAATGAGACAATAACAGTGGCAGTGTCAAAACAGGCAGGAAGGAGAGGATCGGCAAATAGTGTCAGAAATGGTGGAGGGTCAGGGAGAGAAATGGAACAGGGAGAGTCAAATAAGGCAGGGCAGGAACAGGGAGAAGACATCAGCACTAGGACTAAACATCAGCACTAGGCAAACTGAGAAGAACATCTGGCAAAGACAGTGAGTTTGTGGAGTGCGTATAAAGTGCATACCAGGAAGTGATGTCACAAACATGGAAGGTTTAACTTTGGTGTATCTTTGAAGCTACAGTCTAAAAGGTAATAACAGTCCACTTATGCACCATAAAGCATTTTAAATGTATACAATAGCTACATTTTCAGATGAAATTTACTTAGTTGTTAGATTTCCACTCCAAAACCTCTGTACAGTAAGAGATGTGGCTTCACAAGTATTTGAAAAGTGGGCATTTCTCAGTGTGTAAGCCACAGAACAAAAAGCATAAGGGGCAAATGGACATTTTAAGAGAGCAAGACAGAAAGACAATAAACAGAAATAACAGGCAAGGTTTGTCTGAGGAGTGCGAGGGGATGGAAGGAGCACGTGGAGTGGCTGGCTGCAGAGTGACAGGGATGAATAGCAGGGCTATGGGGCGGAGCGGCCTGGCCTCTTACTGACCCTGCTCTGGCCAGTGTGGGGATTCAAGAGCACAGAGTAAACACACTGCTGGCCTTGTCAGAGACGAGGCCCTGGGGCTGGCTTATATCACACACACATTAAACTCAGAGCAGGAGTCTGCATGGCAAGAACCAGAAAGACAAACTCTCATTGGATTGTGCTGAAGCTCTTAGGCTACTTTCATGAGACATGTGATTTTGTGTGTGTGTGTGTGTGTGTGTGTGTGTGTGTGTGTGTGTGTGTGTGTGTGTGTGTGTGTGTGTAGAACTTAACTTCTCTCTCTCTCTGCATATGTATTTTTTTTGATGCTACAGAAAATTACCTTCAATATTAATAATAGTAATATGATGAAATAATACTTGATATCATTTCACTCCTGTTTTTATTAAAACATACTGTCATTTACATGTCATGTAAAAGTGATTTAATTAAAAATGAACATTTAAAATAATGGTTAGTATAAAAGTTAACATTAAAAGAAGTCACAATAAATATTGTCCTGCCTTTTTTTTAACATAATTTAACCATGTGTGTTGTTTTCAATGACAGCTCAGCTTGTTTTGATGTGAATATACTATTTTCCAGTGTAACTCTTTATTTGTCAGATTTCTGCAACCACAATAAAGCTATAATCCACAAGGAGAAGAATATGCAACTCACAATTACACATACATTTAATCTGGGCTCAATCAGAGATGTCATAAATCATCAAACTGCCAACTAATAATCATTTTCAGCCCTTCCTCCTTTCTCAAACTGACTGTCCATCTCTGTTCCTTCTTTTTTTTCTTCTCCTGTCTAGACACCTTTATGCTGAAGTAAAGCAGAGAGGCGGCCAATTACAGAGGTTACAAGTGGTGCCGCAATTAAGGAAATGTAAAGATCAGCAGAGTTCAGGGATTAAAAAAGGCCATCAAAAACCGAAAGCCCTATAAAAGTATGAGTCATAATTTTCAAACAGTAAAGTTGTGCAAATGGCCATGTCAGTGATAAGGCGGCTTTTTTATGTGCGGAGCAGGCCGCAGCCTGTGTAAAATAATTTACTTGTGCTAACAGTAAACAGTATTACATTAAGGTGATTGTTTAACCCTTTTCTTGTTGTGTTTATGGCTTTCTGACAGCTCTAGGTGGTGTGAAAGGAAGATGAAAACACTGCTGATAATGTGAGATGTTTCAAAGGTTGCACACTTGCACTCAGCGCTCGATCTCATCCACCCCAGAAAGGCACATTGGTATCTTAGGTGTAGAAATTCACCTAGAGCTTGAAGAGACTGTCGCTGTGCCTTGAAAAAAAACCTGAGTTCCATTTAACTTAAATTTTAAATTGTTTCACAGGTACCAAATGTTTGACTCAGCACTTTGGCATCCCACAGCGATGGCTGTGGAAAGGAGAGTTGTCATGGAAGAGCTTTGAGCCCTTCTCGGAAGAGCTCTGCTAAATCCATTGACCTCTGCTGGACAAGGACTCTCTGTCTACACATACAGTATGTCTCTCCCTAGACTTCTCTCTCTCCAGGTAGAGTGGAAAAAAGGGGAGGGAGTCAGGAGGATAGTATAGTATCCAGGGACCAGCAGGAGGACAGGATGATATATTTGGGAGGGTGGAATAGCTGTCCTGTTGGGATAGAGAGCAGTGGAGTCTCAGTACTCAGTGGCCTCATAAACAGAAAAGGCTGGCCCCTGACACACTCAGATAGAGCGCAGACATACTGTAGATGGACAAACATGCTTTAGACACACACACACACACACACACACACAGAGCCCCTGGCTCTGGCCTGTATAACCTTGATTAAGTTACAGTAAAGAAAAGGAGGTAGTTGTAGAAATGTGTTTATGTTGTATGAGTGTGTTACTGCTCCTGCCAGGATACCCTCAGCTGCTCCACCACCACGTCCTGCGCACTATTTTATCTATCGCCCGTGTTCTGGAGCCAGTGCCAAAGGTCACAGAGCTCCATGGGTGGCGATGCAGCTGAGAACTGCCAGCGAGCCTTACTGTATCCAGAGAAAGACATGTTGCATGTTGCATGATGCGTGTGTGTGTGTGTGTGTGTGTGTGTGTGTGTGTGTGTCCTTTCTTTTGCTATTCAATCATTTGCTTTTACCTGGTGTTGTTTTTTTGTGATTCAAATAAAATTTTGGTCCACCATCAGTGTCACACAGACTTTACTCTGTGGAACACTTTTTTTTTCCTAGATTGTCTTAAAGGATGTGGTTTATTTGTGTATAGCTGTGTGTGAGAGAGAGGACATGCCAGCTTGCCTGTCTTGCCGGCTGACACTAAGTGCAGGACAGTGGTGCTGAGCGGAGCTCCCTTAAGACGGCTCATTAGAAGAAGAGCTGTCTGGTGGAATGGACAGTAAAGTTGGGAGAGGTCACACCCCCATCCTGCTCCACTCTACTGTAAACAAGCGGAAAGGATTGTACTGTTTTAAACTGACACGCTCTTATCTTATTAGGAACAAAGGACACCAAACTATGTGCACTGACATCTACGGTCATAAAGAGAAGCTTAAGTGAGTCTCTCATCGTCCTCTTGTTTTTCTTTGTGTATCTTAACGAGCGACTGCATGTACAGGGTTTCGTTTCATTCGATTAAAAGGCATTGTTCACGCTCTTGTGTTGCTAATACGTAATGTAGATAATACCTAATGTTGCATAATTATGCACACACAATTTACATCCAGTACCATTATGTTAGTTGGAGCTTCACCTTTAAAGTATGTGCTTCGGCTAAGTTTCTCCCAGCTAGAGATTCATTAGTTTTTGGCCTCTTGCTGTCTGTCTTCGTGTTTGCTGACTGCTTGTGGAAAAAGCCATTTAGCCCGTTGAATGTCAAGGTTAGTGTGCGCTGTCCTTGTCATCCGTCTCGGCGGCAGAAGGTCAGGGATAAGCTTTCCTCAAATGGGCAACGTCAAACAAAAGGGAGGCTGACTTAACTGGCCCAGAGAAAGAAGACCTTCTCTCTCAGTCGATAAACAATCCACTGGGCAAAGGCTCGCGGCAGCATTAACCCTTGCACTACTGTCTTTATGTGTGTGTATGTCAGAGACAGACCGACAAAGGAAACTGTAGAGGAAGGATCATAGCATAAGAATAAAGACTATGCACACATACTCACAACACTGATATAAAACACTCACAGCATTTAGTTACTATATTTGCTTATTAAAAAGGTTTAATAAGCGTGTAATCGTCAAGCACTGATGAAAAAAAATTAAAGCTAGATCGAGTGATTGTTGGTGGAGATATTACATTCTATCAGTTCGATCAGGTAGACAGACGTGTGTCTCTGGCACCTCTAATCCAAACAGGCATGAAAATGTCATCTCCCGCATGGTCCAAGCCTCATCTTCCTGCAAGCCTGCTTTTGAATCTTATTCAGCCAAAGGCGTTTCTGCAGCAGGAGAGGCTAATAACAGGCAAAATGGCTGATACATGCCCGACAAATATGCAATGCCGTACTGTCCTGTCACACAGGGGATATCACACATCAGCACTGACCAAGTGGTAGCTCATCCTCACACACAGACACACATGCACATACTCTACACACAACCCCAGGTCTTTCACCGCCTTAGATCATCACATTTCCACATGAGCAGTGTCATTTAAAGTAATGAACGCTGAAGGGGGGGAAAAGCTACCAGGGTACTTCAAACACTCTTCCCTGTCTGTCTGTAACTGGGCTGCATTTCTGGAGCTACTTTAATGTGGAGGGTAATTAAGGTGGGAAAGAGCCCACAGACATGTGTGCCCATTCTGCAGTCCCCACTGCACTCTGCATATTTGCTTATTTATTTTTTTATGACCTGAGGGTAGAGTGACCATTAGAATAAATGGAAATGAGTTGTTCTGCTCTCCCTTGGATAATGGGTAAAAACAGATACTGTAGTGCTCCTTCCTTGATATGAATATGTTTGAAAATGTTAGGTAATAAAAAATATGCTTGGTGACCATTCAATCTGAAATAGAGATCTCACAGAGAAGGGATCACAGTTGTATGGACAGAATAAAAAGGAACAAGAGACAAACATTGAAGTGTATGTTTATCTGTGGTGTCTTTAGTGTTCTATGTAACTAGAACAGTTATATTATTATTATTATTATTAGTAGTAGTAGTAGTAGTAGTAGTAGTAGTAGTGAGTGTGTGTCTTCTGTGAGTATCAACAAGTTTTCTGGTTTCCTCCTAAACCTAAACAATAACACACACAACCCATCCCCCACCCAAAAAATAAAAAAATAAAATCACAATGTGTGTAAGGCATAAATATGCTTTTAGATCTGCGGTGAACTGGCATCCCATCCAAGGGTGTATTCCCACCTAGTCCCAGGCCAGACTCTATATCTACTGTGAACCTGGTCAGGATAAGCAGTTACTGAAAGTGAGTGTGTAGCTGTAGCAATTGCAGTAGCAGTGTTATTGATATTCCCAAGCTTAGGGACTGTTAGTGAAGACCAAGTACAACAGTCAAGAGTCAAGCTCGAATATTTAGGACGTTGAGGCCACATCAAGTTTGAGTCCAAATAAAAAGCAAGGTAAGCTAGTTGGCTTTTGTTCAAAATTCATTCATTCATTCATTTTCTACCGCTTATCCGAACTATTCTTCGGTCACGGGGAGCCTGTGCCAGACGTCACTGGGCATCAAGGCAGGATACACCCTGGATGGAGTGCCAACCCATCGCAGGCACACACACACACTCTCATTCACTCACACACTCACACACTACAGACCATTTTTTTGTTCAAAATTGTTTGTTGCAATTATTTTATTTTTTATCATTATTATATTTATTTTTGCAGATCCATGCTGGTTGGCTGTGGTGTTCTTGGGGCCATCAGCCAACAATGGTCTCAGTAATCTCCCCTATGTCACAGGCTTATTCTCCACATCTCACTAATGGCATGTCAGTGTCCACCATGGCTGTAGTCATCTTAAACGGATGACTGCAATTCCAGCGGCGGTCACGTAGCAGTGTATTCCCAGTGTCACCTTGTCATTTGGAGACTGTTTGTGCAGTACTTCAGTAAAATCGAGAGACGTGTGCACTGTTCCCGATGAAAGATCTCGTTTTCCCCCTTCCAACAAGAAGGTCTGAGCAAACACAATCGGTCTCCTTCATTAGCCTTCCTCCTGCTCTCTGTCCAGATACTCCCTCTCCTCCCTTTCTCCTTCTTTTATCCCTCCCACCCTCCCCTTAGCCCTTCACAAGGTTAATGTTTGCACAGATGAACTTAATTAAGTCTTTTTCAAATGACTTTGGCAGTTTGTGTGTTTTAGGTATTTAGGGAAGAGACAGGATTATTATGCTTGAAGACAGGGCCTAATGTGAAGCACTGGGCCTTAGCTTCCTGTCTGAGGATAGAAGAAATTAGTAATATATATCTTCTATCTAGCTCTAAATATAGCTATTGCTCAAACATTCTGCATAAAATATTTTATTTAAAATGTATCAGAGATTGCTCGTTTCTCTTTGGGAAGGATTTAAATGACAGATAGAAGAGTCACCACAGCTTTATTATGTGGTAATAAAACTGGCAAAAGCTCAGCTTTTGTCAAGCAAACTGTCACAACAAAGCTACCTGTCAGCTGTAAGCCACCCTTAAGCACCACTGGCCAAATATCACCACAAGTCTTTTCTTTTACTTTTGGTTATATTTGAAGGCTGGCAGAAGAAAATAATTGATTGGCTGTTCAGTAAGTTTTTACTCAGCTAGTAAGCTGGTGAGAAGACAAAAAAAAAGTGAGCAAAGCAAATAATTGACATTTTCAAAACAGCACAAATTCCCATTTGAGATTTTCACCATGAAACACGGAATCTCGGTGGCATTAAAATAAAAAGCTTTTCTATATCAAAACCATGTGAGCATTGAATGGTTAATACATGAGAAACGTACTAGACTAGAAAAATAATTATTAAGGTGTTGATGTATCCTGATGCAAAACAGTGAGTCACTTTATTTTCCAATAAAAGTGACAACATAGTGTTTTATATTTCTTTTATTTCATTGTCATTTACCAACAATAGCATTTTATTAATTTTATTTATTAAAGAACAACAAACCGTATGTTTTATCAGTCTGCACACGTCTAAAGTTATACAGTTAGTTCTGCTTATCACTTAGCAGCTAAAAATTGTCATGGCTACATCTTATTTCTTTTGAAGTCCATAAGGTCAAAGGTCACAGGTTGTCAAGTTACAGAAAAATTGACCTACTTCCATAAACGTAAAACGTAAAGGAACAGCTTTACTTCTGACTGTTACAAAGTGTTGACACTATGGACTCCTGCCACAAATGCTCAATCGATGTCAGTGCACAGAAAACACAGAAAACTTAAAACATATCAACAATTACACATTTTGTCCCTTTTCTTTGGTGCTGTATCTGCCATACATATTTTTCCAGTTTTTATGTAAGTTGTTATCAGAGAGTGAATTAATATAAACCTGTGGTTTGAATTACAGCCTGATCTACTGTCAGAGTTACAGAAAAGCAATCAACAATGATCAACTCTGATCATTCAGAACAGAGTAGTCAACAGTGCTGTGGTATAATTCACAGTAATATACTATAATGATTCATACTAGTATGTAGTGTGCTATTTTGATATATTTTTAGCAATGTCTTTCTGACAGACTTGGTCCTTTATATTCCTTTAGTGTTTTGTGCACATTGTGAGTACTTCCTTAAACACAAATGTGTGTGCAAACTGCTAAAGTGCAGCTTTCCGTAGAAGACAGGGCGAAATCATTTGTCTGTCTTGTTCATGATAGTTCTATAACATTGACTTGGTGTGTCATAGACTATAGGCATCAGTTATTTGGCTATAAACAAACAGAAGTCAGTTTAGCCTTCAGATTCTTCTATTATATAGCAACGTCCTAAGCCCTGAACATCTTACAGACCAAGCAAAATTAAATACTTAATAATACTACTCTGGATGTGGCCTTGTAGCTCATCTATTGCAACGTGCAATGATAAGTTGATATATTTAAAAAAAAATTATTTGTTCACTTCCTATGCAACAATTAAATGACACACTTCACCCAAAAGATGCAGCAGTTGTAAAGGCATGATCGTGCTGAATAAAAAGACTTCTATAACTAATAATAATGCTTTTCTTCAAGGCCTCTGACCATGAGATGGCCTTTCTGTGGGATGTTGCTCTACTTTTCAAAATGAGCAAATAAATAAAGCTGGCCTTAATAATGACACAGCTAGCCTGTACATGGATCATGTGAAGGGCCTGAATACTAGTCACAAGGCTGCTCACCCGAGGCAGGACCTTGCCTCTCTGTGTCCTTTTGAAGAATTAAAGTTCAGTCTTTGGCCCAGCTACAATTTTCTTTTTTTTCCTTCCTTGTCATGCTTTGCAGTTGATCTTTGACCTGCATGATGGAGAGCTTTAGGGCAGCAAGAAAAAGGTGCTGAGGGGGTGTCTTATATAACTCATTCTCACTATAACCCAGTCCTGAGCTGCTCCTGAACTAACACACTTCTGACAGTTTCCTAACACTGCCCATGCCTCTGTGTGCCTCAGAATCACAACCTGTTTTGTTGCATTAATAAAACTGCATTTATGTGTCTTTTACATTAGGGTGAATGGGATACAATTATCTGGGGTTTTATGTTATTCCTTTCTCTTTTGTCCACTGATTGTAAAATCACAGACACACATATTTTGGCTGAAAAGGTTCGCTGTGTGCTAATTGTGTGTTATGATGGTTTTGTGCTGGTGGATCTTGTTGTAATGAAAGTCTGCTGGTGAGGGGATGTGGCTGAGCCGCTGGCCGTCTCTAATTGTTTGTTTGTGTTTATTGTTGCAGAAGTGAGAGAAGCCACTGGATGACACATGCCAGAAGAGGTTAAATGATCTGCCACTGGAACCGTGCATTAATTACAGCATCCAGGTGCCACGTTACACTTCTGCCTGCACCTCCGAAGAATTGGCCAAGGATTTTTTTTTTGCATCACATCCTATCGCACCCTTCAAAAATGGGCTTGATTTTTCTTTCTTTAGAAACTAAATAGCAATTCTTTTGTAATGTCTGTAGGCTGGGTCATCTATCATGGTTAGCTATTCATATCTGAAATAAAGGATGTGTCTGCTTCATTCTTTTTTGTCGCACATCTACATCTGGGTGAAGACAGAAGGAGGAGAACTATTATGCACAGGGTGGGAGGGATGTCCCTTTAAAATGTCTGCAGGGAGAGAAAGGGAGAGTGAGGGACAGAGGGGAGGGAGTGGGTGGTTTTAGGGTGTATGTGTGTCTGCGAGGGTGATAGATGAGGGCACTATCCCCTCAGATCAAAGTAGACAGCAGACATGTCATGTTGCCCTCCATAATCAAACATCTCTACCTGCACAGGCTCTGTCCCAATGCTGCATTCCACCGTAAATCTCCTCCTTGTCACTTTTAAATTACAGAGATTTATTTGCATATGAACATGCCAACTGCAGCAAAAAAGGTGAAAAAAAAATGTCTCTTTATCTTTTTTTTTCTGACCCAACATGGCAGCCGCTGTTGGTGTGAGCTATCTGCATATCCCTTTTGTGTAGAAGAAGAGTGGTGATGGTGACAGTCCCTGTATAGGGAGAGAGAGAGTGTTAGCAACAATGGCACCGACAGCTCTTACAGCCCAATCTCATCTGTTCCAGCCTTTGCACTCCTCAGAAACCATTTAACTTTCATTAAACTGTGTTTGATATCAGCTGAAAGAGAGAAATGCAGCTGACTTTACCGACCGGTAATGCTCATCTGCTCTCATTCATACCACTAAAGTTGGGTTTCTTTTTTCCCCACCCTAATGCTCTCTCTCTCTCTCTCTCTCTCTCTCTCTCTCTCTCTCTCTCTCTCTCTCTCTCTCTCTCTTTCTTTCATACTGGCTATCCTGTTCCCTGGCTTTTCTCTGTCTTTCTCTCTCAGGAACAGGCTGGCTAAATAGGAGACCTTTGAAGCTGTAGTTGGTGCTCAAATTCCTATGTGGCTTTGTACCAGCTTCATAGTGTTGAAACAGTGATTCATGTACTGCTCATATAGCCTCCATTAATTTCATGTAATGTAGCTTTTATCTCTCTGGCTACGAGAACTATCTTCAGTCCTGTCACCCTGCCCAGCATCTTGCTCGCAGTTCTTTTTTCCCCCTCCTCACCCCCCTCTCATGCTTGCTCCTTTTCTTTTCTTTAAGGCATATGTGTCTTCTATACGCAGGTTTTTTCTATTAAAGATAACACAAACTTCAAACCCCAACTGGAAAAAAATGGAAAAAAAAACACCTTGGTGTCGGATATAGCCTGGGGGTGAGACTTTTAGATTATTTTTTTTATTTTTGTCCATTGCACTGGCTCTTTGGCGCAAGCAAACAGATAACGCTTGTCAGGATTGGCAGAGACTGGATCATAGACGGAAGGAGTTAGCTTGAGTAAAAGAACTGCTCTGTGGCGAGGGGATCCCTTGCTGCTTCCACATGCCCTCTGCTTGACTCAGGACAACTTTGCTCTGACGGAGTGTTTTGTTTTGCTATGTCACAATAAAATCCCCCTCTTGTTTCTCTTTTCTTCTTTCTGTCTGTCTGTCTGTCTCTCTTACTCTGTCTCTCTCTCAGGAATGTCAGAAGGCGGCTTCCGCTTATGTTAGGCACACTGTCAATCTCCACTAAGATAAGACCCCTGCTCTGAGACATGGAAATGTCAGTGTTCAAGTTTACTATTTTGCAAGTTTGAATGCAGAACCATAGACTACCCTGGTCCATAGTAAAGGTCAATACCATGACAGCAGCTACAGGATACTGTTCCTTAAGTATTCTGTCTTTATTACTTCTATTTTCTACTGTGATTTTACTGTGAAATCACAGGACAGCTAAAAAACAAGCCATTGCAAATTTGCTAATTCTGGTTGTTCTAGTTGTTTTATTTTTAGTGTTTATCCTTCTGCCATGAAAACACTCACGATCAAGGATTAACTCTTTCCAAAATTGGACAGAATTCATATGGTCATCATGATCAGACATGGCTTTAGGTAAAAACTCACCTAGAGACAATAGCCAGGCATTGGTTGCTATGCTACTTGTGAGTTTCTTTTTTTTTCTTGCTATAGATATTAGTTTTTATCATGAAACCAACTTGAAATAGCCTGATACCCAGAGGTAAGTTGGAATTAAAATATGTTGGAAAAAATAATAATTCTTTGCCTAAATAAGCAACAATATATTTCAGCCTCATGGTTATCATTATCAGTATATTGGTCTTTCACCCTGCTGAAATATCTAGCTTTAGTCTGGCCTGATTCCTACTTAGTGTACAAGAGGACCTGGGTTCATATCCCGGTCAAGCCCATGCTACAGATGTGGTGGCTCTATGGTAAAGGCTTCGGGTTACCGATCAGAAGGTTGGTGTTCAAGCTGCAGCACCACCAATGGGAAGGCCCATAAACCTCTGTGGTCTGGGTGCTTTGTCATTTCTGACCCCAGCTTCCTAATAATCTAGGATATGTGAAGAAATTTTTTTTACTGTGCTGTAATTTATTAAAGTCTTTACAATTAAAGACTGCTGTTGTTCTTCTTTAAATAAGTTTCTTGTAATATTTTTTTTTCTACCATCACTTACCATCTGATAAAATGGTCTACCAGTTTAACCAGTTCAGCTTGTGTTTTGAAAGTAGCATGTGCAGGTTTTAATTCTTCCCACACTGGGCTGTAACTACAGAATTGGCAATGTAGCATGTCAGTCCCACTGTGTGTTCTCTATGTGCTGTCTCACTAGGACACCTGGGTCCCAGCAGGCACAGAGTCATAAAATTATAATAAGTAGAATGGTATATCCTGCATATCAAACATTAAATCATTATTTAGAAGAGTATATAGCATGTGTATGGAGCTTCCTCTGTCTGCTTTGGTTTTATATTTAATGTATAAAAGCTTCAGAAGCTGTTTAGTTATAAGTGCCTGCTCCTGCTCTGTACTACTTAAGACAAGGCAGCAGTAAAAAGTGAGCATATTGGTTGTGGCCTGTGCCAAGCATCAACCCTCTGTCTGACTCTCCCCCTTTACCCAGCCTCTAGCGAAGGCACACTGGTGCTGCTCTCTCCCTGCAGGGGGCCTGGGAGCTGGGCTTGTCCTGACACTGCTAACATATGTAAGGACACCTGAGCGGCGGCCTCCAGCCTCTTGCCACCAAGGGTTAATTTCCCTCCCAGCCGTGCGCCAGCCAGACCTGGCCAAGTTTCCTGTTGCCCACAGTGCACCACAAGCTGTGTTTGCGAGTAGACAAGCAATATTAATCTTGTCTCTCTGTCAGATCACATATGTAAAATGTCCGCTGCACTACATGTTCTTGTAGCTAAGTAGGCACCAAGAGGAAGTGTGGAAAGGAAGGCTATGCTACAATGATGAAACAGGATTGCAGGAAAAAGGGAAACTGTAGAAGACTCTGCAGAGTCCACTTTATCACTCCTCTGTAAGTCTCAATCTTTCTCTTGCCTTTAACATTTGGAGCTTGGAGGTTTACCATGCCAGAAAAGGTCAGGTTGAAGATTTATTGAACATTTATTGAGGCTTTATGTGTGATTCCTGTCATAAGCTTGAGCCATGCTTTTTTTGACCAATCTGACGAGGACCAAGTAGAGCAAAGAATTCGTATGACCAATTCTGTTTTAAAACCAGGAGAGTACAGTAACTGAATGGAGTCTTTAATTAGCAATTAGCAATTATTAGTTGCCTAATTGTACTATCTAACAATTGACCAATCTGAGTATTACATCTTAGCTTTATGTCCAGCAGTTCAACAATTGGAAAAGAAATTAACCCAGTTTAATGTTTTATCCATCTTATTCCACTCATTCAATCTGGCTCTTTCTTTCACACTGAGTTTCAGAGTGCTTTGCTTTGTTTAGTACTAAAGCTTCATTCATATTATATGTTCTTGTGCTGTTAAATAGCCAAAAATATCGAAGAAAGGAAATCTGTCTTGCAAAATTTTAATAAGCTGAATTATTTCTGTCTTATAATTTCTGTCTTTTTCTAATAAAAAAAAGTATAAACACACACACACACACACACACACACACACACACACACACACACACACACACACACATATATATATATATATATATATATATATATATATATATATATATATTCATTATACTGTAAGGATGGAGTATCTCTTAGGGCAAGGGCATATTCCCACGTTTCCCCCCCTCCATGCCTTTCCCACTGTTGCATTGATTTCACATGAACACCATAAGGTCTTGACTATTACTGGTATTTATTTTATGTAAAGTTGAAATATTTAGATATCAGTCAGAATTAATAACATTGAACATTATTTAGTGCAACAATTGAGTTTGAATAAGAACTATGCATGTCTCTTTCTGGCAATCAGTGTTATCCTTTGGCATGTGCATTAAATATCATAATGCATTATCGTTCATGTATTTTAAATGCATTTATATATATGTAATACAGAGGTGAAGCAGCCCTCAAGAAGTATTACTTGAGGTGAATTAGTATGAATCTAAATGTTGAAAACTAAGTTAATCACTTTTAAGGCTTTGCCCTTAGGTCAGCTTCATCAGAAGCTGTAGCGGGGCATCCTAGAAGAACATGCCAGGAGAAAGTCTAACTAAAAAAAACAGCATTATTTCAGAAACAACCATGGGTGACAAGAGGTTTTCATTGCAGATTAAAAATCAATGATCTTTTCAACTTTCAACAGCTAGGGCAAAAAAAGAAATGGCCTTCACAACAACCATTTGATTAACCTGGATGATTTCATGTGCTGATAGCACCCATGGTGAGCAAATCATTATTAGATCTCATTTTCTGCACAGAGAAAACCAGTCAAGCTTAGCTTCACACTATGCCCCTGTGCATTGAATTTCTATCTTTGACTTAAACAGGAATAAAGATGAGAAGCTAAATGGTGTGAAAAGCTTATGGTGGGGACCAGCGATAAAATGAGAGGAACTAGATTTCTGTATATTGTAATAGTGGCCACTGTACCATTACAAACTCTCAGCAGTATATGCATATGTATACGTGTGGGTGTGTATGTGTGTAAAATGTGGAGATGGGTTGACAATATTAACCTCCTGCAGACAAGAGCTGTGAGTAATAGATCCTCTGTGTGCAATTGGTATACACTCATGACTCCTCTTCCGCTGCAGCCAAGGTCACACACAAGCCAGTCCTGTACATCTCTTTCTCTACCTCTCTCACTTGTTCCCTCGATGATCACATTGCTCCTTCACCTTACAGTAGGATCTTTGAGAGTGTGTGTCTCATCGCTTTGGCTGGGAGCAGCTCTTTCTTTGGAGCACAGAGTTGATGTGGCTGTATTGTCACACTGGCAGCAATACTGGTCTCATGCAATAGCTAGCTTCTACACCATATTTAACTGCTTTCACCAAATAAAAGCCTCCGACCATCTATGCTGACATACAGCTCTAAAAAAGCTGCTCTAAGGATTGATTTCCTAGGGTGGAAAATGAACATAACAGTTAGCTGAAGTGGTCTGAGCTAGTTTTTCTAAAGTAGAAAAATGTGGCTGAGTATATCCAGGGAGGAAAATAAAGAACTACTACCATGTGTATGCTTTAGAACCACAAGGTTTAAAAAGGATCTTTTTCTGTGCTGACGTTTGGTGCAAATCTTTGGTGCAAATAATAAAAAAGCAGTGATTTTGCTCATCAGACATCTACGATGACCACAGTGTCACATATACATGTCAGATATGCCGGGTGCTTTAGTGTGTTCTGCCTTTTTCCTACTGTTTCACCTGAGAGGAAGACAGTAGATTTGGTGCCGGACTGACGATGGCCAAATTAAAGCTACTATTCATAGCACAGGAGCCAAGAGCATGGAGAAAAGGAGTGACAGAAGAAGAAGTTTCAGAAGTCCCTAGCAGTCACTGTAAAACTGTGTGTCGCAGGGTGTAGTGATTAGAGGCAGTAATGGAAAACAATATAGTTTTATACAGAGGCAGATATAGACAGACAGAGCGAGCGAGAGAGAGAGAGAGATAGAGAGAATGAAGAAGGAGTTTTTGGGGTCTATGGAAGTCGACAGCCAAGGTGTCATTCTTATCTTCAGCAATGATCACATGCTATACTCTGTTCTGGCTGAGCCATCCTTTCTCAATCCTAAATGATAGAAGTGTCCAGCAGCAATAAAGCAGCCTGTAGAGGAAAATATGTCACCCTTTCATTCTAAGTATTAATCAAATTGAAGTCTTTCAGTAATGGCATTTCACCTTGAGAGATGTACGGCTTCCCTGTCATTATAGTATGGGATAGGGCTCATAATGGCCTTTGCATAGTGCCGTAGAATTTGATTTAGCCTGTCGAGTCTATACATGTGTAGGGAAAAAAAAACTATTTGAATTGGGCTAATGCATGAAAAGAAGATGCTTCAAAAAGAATTAACAATATACACAAGGCTGTTATGGTGTTGAACATACATTACAATAAAAGAGACAAAATGGAGAAAAAAAAAGTAATCAGATGCTGCCACCGAATCTTCCTTGCTGACTTTTTTATGTATCAAGCACACACCGTTTGCCAAGCACTGAGGATTGGAGTACCATTTTATTTCTGAATCACTCTGAATGACATACTACAAAGGTTGGGTGTGCTGTTGCCCTTTCCATCTTAAATGGTACGTTGGCATTTAACTTTACTCATGTCAGCAGAACTTCACTTACAAGTTATGGCTTAATGTATGTGTATTTGTTCACAGTCATAGCTGCTTTCCTCACCAGAGAATGGCAATGTATTTAACAACCAAAAGTGAGGGGAAAAAGCACACACAAAACTTTTACTTTAATACATAGGCTTATGATACACACAGGTCAGTAGTTATTCCCCAAGTGAGGTGTAATTTTATTAACAGAATTACAGATTCAGATTCACAAACAGTTCCATTAACTGTCACCTGGCTACTTTTACTATAAAAGCATATCTCAAATGTTTTTGTTCCTCCTACTCCTTACATTGCCTATGATTTTTTTTTTGTTTGTTTAATTTAAATTAATATTCTGTATCTTATAGACTTTCTGATGGCAAAAAACAAAGGAATAGCTTTACTTCCACCTATTACAAAGTATGGACACGGAGACCATCAATAAAGAAGGAAGGAAGGAAGGAAAGAAAGAAAGAAAGAAAGAAAGAAAGAAAGAAAGAAAGAAAGAAAGAAGCTTAGATAAAGCTTTGTCACAGCAATTATATGATTTTAAGTACTAAATACTTAAATGTATTTCCGCTAGATTACGTTGAACACCCAATCACGTCTCAGTGAATGAGCTAAAAATAAAGTTTTATTGGTATAAACTGTGTCAATACACAATTAACATCATCATCTCTGAGTCTCTACCTTTCAGTGGTGTATGCGGGCTGTTTGTGGTCACCACTGGCTCCTAATCCTTCTATTAATAACAGTAAAATTGCTCTGTTCTTAGCTCTGTTGGAGATTTTCTTCACCACATAGAATGCTCTGTCTGATAGATTGCTTTATGCTAATATTTCTGGAGGATGACCACCTGTATTCTGATGGTGTCACTAGTGGATTTATAGGGCCTACTGTAGTAGCCTGATTCATGTGCCATTATCATTTTACATACAAGCACAGTGCTGTGGTTCTAATATGTGTCTGTTGGTACCTCATGACCGACTGACTAAATGAGTTCCTTGAAAATTGTGTTTGGCTGCAGGTGTCTCATCTTGCTAGTGTTACCCTGACTGTTCTGTTTCAATTCCTTATGCCATCAATAGACTGCTAATAAGAAATCAAGGGTCAGTGACATGGCTTGTCACTGGCCCTTGAAAGTAACGCTTGGCTTTGTACTGAAACAGCTTAAAAATCTTTTTTTTTTTTTTTTTTTTATTATTATTTTTTTTTATTTTTTTTTATTTTGTCCAGGTTGAAATCAAAATTATTTATCATTTTAATGGGTCAAGTATAAGTAAAATGTTTCTGGCTTGCATAAAGTTTATCACAGATCCTCACTTAAAGTAAGTACAGAGGAGGCTGGTCCAGACGTGCACTGTCCTGTCTCTCATTAACTGTACCAAAAACATTCCCTGTTTTCACCCAGGCATTTGGGACAGCTGAGTCTGAATGGGATCCAGAATCTCTGGTATAGCTTTCAGTAATAACAGAGATGTTGTGATAATTATTGTAATTGTCTTTGATTTAAAAAGCTGTCATAGTGTTAATTGAGCGGACAGATTTAGTTGTTTTGGATAGAGTTTACAGAGGTTCTTTTGTTGATCATTTGTGCCAAATTCCTTGCGCAGCAGTCTATTAAATTGCAACTTGGTAATCAGCATGTAGATGTTTGTCTATTTCACTGTTTTGGTTACCAAAAAGTATTTTTTTGCTACTTCTCTGAATGCATAGGACACATAGATATAATGCATCTACACATGTGTGTGCTCACAGTATTCCCCTTTCAAAATATTCCTAATGCATGTGTGCACATTCAGCCATCTATAACCCCATCCTGCCCTCTCAGGGGCACCATTTTGACTGTGGCCTTGAACTACTTCTAGTGTTCATACGGAATGGCACTCTATCAGTAAAATAAGCTAGTTAGCATGTATTTCTTATCATCAACAATTTCTAATGCCGTCTGTTTCCAACAAGAGATGCTGTAGCACATTACAATGCCATCAAAGCCTCGTTTTCTGGCCTCGTCCACAAAAACAAGGGAAATTGAGTCGCATTGGTTCCAATCAGGATGTCAGATGAGATGTGTGCCTTTTGACATCCTACTATGGCGCAAACAATTACTTCCTCACTATTTACATTTTCAGGCATTTTTCCAATGAATTTATGAATGCAGATGTGATAGGTTTCCATTTCCTTAGGCATAAGTAGATGGGCTGTTTTGGCAGTAGAGAATGGTGCAGTGTGACGTGGCAGTTCAGGTAAGGCTATAATCCCTGATGAGCTGGGCATTGCGAGTGGCTTTATGGCCCTTGTGTGCTCAGGTTGTCAGAAATGAGAGGGTGCTTGCCGAGGCGAGGCCAGTCTCTTACCCTGACTGATAGACTGAAATATAACTACACACTCTATCCATTCTGCTCATACAAAAATATGGCAGAATATATTATAGCTGGAGGCATTTAGTTAATATCTGCTTTTAGAGTCTGTGATGTGAATGTTGCTCTGAGGAAGCATAATGCTACTGCCACTCTAAGGTATTTTTATGACTTTGGAACAAAGTAAACCTAGAGTTTATTGACTAGGTTGTTTGACATGAATGTTTGTTTTGAATTATCTTTTTTTAGCATTGTTCAACTCTGGATCACTGCATCAGGTAAATGGCTGTATATGTCTTGAATCACAAGGAGAACCGTTTTTCATAAAGCCTGTCAGTATTTTTGTGTAGTATCATATGATTTGTTGAGGGCTTCCTTTACATGCGGTGGGTCCAACTGGCAAAGCACATGTAACTAGAGAACTGGTATAATAATACTTATTCTGCAGTATCTGGAAACACTTATCAAGGGAAATTCTGCTTATACTGAAGCAAATAGAAGCTAGCATTCAGGAATTTCACATGTTTCATTTTAGCCTTTCCAGTTTTGACTTTTGGCAGAAAAAATAGAAGTGGTTCTAATACATCATACTGAGAACCAAACACATATTATAAAACAGAAAAATGAGAAGGCTGTTATTCTAAAAGTTTGGCTTCTCTATCACATCACCTTATCGCTGTAGAACAGTGGGCTGTGTTAAGTACAAGTGGTAAGTTTACTGAAAGCCTGAGGGTTGTGTGGATATGGAGAATCACTCTTGATTCATTTCTCAGTGAGAAATGTTTCCCCCTCCTTGCACTGATAACCGACCATGAAAGCTCTCTTAGTCCATCCAAGTAAGAAATATGTGGTGTACTTCCTCACGTATTATGGCTGTGTATGTTCATACAGCTGACTGCTGCCCTAACCAGCTCTTCAGTCATTCATTCATCTTCGCTAACTGCTTGATCGTGGTCAGGGTGAGGTTGAATCACTGATGAGATACCAGATCATAGCAGGCTCCCACACACATTGACATTCACTCACTCATTCATACCCAGTGGTAATTTATTCTCTTCAATCTACCTACTGTCATGTTTTTGGATGGTAACCAGATAACCCAGAGGAAACCCATATAGGGCTAAAATCTACACAGAAAGTAACTTGAGCTCAGAACTTAACTAGGGGTCATGGACCTGCTGGGCCAATGTGCAGCCACACAAATTGACGCATTTGATGTTATTTCAATTTTTACCCTTTTACCCTGCTTTTATTTTCGTCAAACAGTGTTCAATTTTTCATACAAGGTTACTTTAGATAATATAATAACAATCTGTCCATGCTATTCACAAAAAATTACTTCTGAAAAGATACAGAAATATTCCAATTTAATTGCGACCTTGTTCAAAATTATATTTGTTTAAAAAAATCAAGATTTGTTTGTATACCAGTTATGACAGAGAAACAAACAAAGAAAGTCTATAAGCTCTTCAAAAAGACAGAAAGAGAGAGAGCTGAAGGTGGCTGGGAAGTTAAAAAGGGAAAAGGTTAGTTGACTTTTATAGATCTAACTGTCTGTGCAGGGGATCAGCAGGCACTGGCTGATGAACTTCACTTTCTATTCGCAGCTATCGTGAGGATGTTCTTTCGCTGCTGATCAATAAGTTGAAGGACAAGCGTGTCAGAAAAATGGAGGACCCTTCTCATTCTTGGTAGGGGCAGGGTGGGTGAGGGTGAGCTGCTGAGTGCCAGCAAGTCTGGTTCCCTCTTGAGGCACTCTGAATGAAGGAGCCATTTGTGGCTGAGATGATGTGAGGATCTGTGGAGGGCATCACTATGGTTCTGCTCACATCAGCCACATGTCCATTACCAGCCTCGATGAGTGTGAGATATGGCAGCTATTCTCACTCTGATACTGAGGTAGACTAATATACAAGCAGGCTTTTCATGGGTTCACAGAAAATAACACAAAATATGAAAAACAAATGTTTCTCTTAGGTTATTTAACCTCTCAATAGGTTTCTCCTCAACTGATGTGCAAATACATATCCACATGTTGGTCTACCTTAATTAGATTTAAAGGACACTTTGTAACAGAGAAAGGAAGTGGAACCAGATCTTTGATCTCCGTTCATTATAGTGCTGTTTGTTTTAAACAACATGGAGTTGATTTATGAAGCTTAACACAAATTTGTCTCATTTCGTTTGTGTTCTTTAATCTTCCCTATGTTAATGGATGAATAGGAGAATTTGGCCTCACCGTTTCTCTCACCTCATATTTATACGTCACTGAACAGAAGTTAAAAAGAAGTTAAAAGTTAACAAAACACAGAAGGGTACAAGGTAAATTGGAAAGTGGTTCAGTTCATTTTTTTTCAGAAAAGCTGCGACACATGGTTTTGATAAAAGAATATATATATTTATTAATAATGTTTTTTTTTTATATACTTTATTATATTTCTCTAATATTTTCAATAGAGAAACTATTTCATATATATATATCAGCATTTTTTTAATCATCTTTACAAAAATTCTGAAGGTGACCATATAAAAGTCATAGAAAACATCCTGTAAAATGAAAAGCAATGAGAACCCTGACAGGATAATGTGCTGACTTGCCTGATCCAACAAATCTAAGTAAGCACTCAACATACACATATTAAAGATAAAGTAGCTCCCAGCTGTGTATATTTGCATAAGATGCCCTGCTAATACTCTCTCTCTCTCTCTCTCTCTCTCTTTGTTTCGATCTCTCAGTCTCGTGTCTCTTTCACTGCACTCTATACATTCTCATTACTTGCTGTCTGTTACGAGCTGTCTTTAACATTGTCCATCTATTTATCCGGGTCTGCTGTTCACTAAACAGGCTCAGCTCAGGAGAACAAACAGCACATTAAAGGGAGCAGATTAGCCCATCACACTCTGATTCAGTGACAGGTTCTGTACACTGGGGGCTGACAATTTACCCTGAGTCCTGGCACTTTCTCCATTCCAGACTGCCGAATTAAGCACTTCCTCTCCCTGTCCCCTCCAAAAAAAAAAAAAAAAAATCCCTACAGCTCAGGGTTGAATATGAAATTAGCATACCGATGTTGAAAGGTAGCACAGGATAATTTGCTGCTGAAAGGTCTGTAATAGGTGCACTTTACGCTCAGCAACTGATTCCTCATATTAAACTCTCTCTCTCTCTCTCTCTCTCTCTTTCTCTCTTTCTCTCTCTCTCTCTCTCTCTCTCTCTCTCTCTCTCTCTCTCTCTCTCTGTCTGTCTGTCTTTTTTTTCTCTTTGGATTAACAGCAGGTTTAGACATGACCGGATGATTTTCCTTCTTTCATATGAGGCTTTAAATTAAAATCACAACAACGCTCATTTCCATAATGCATTCTAATGGATCTGGGTGAGAGGTTGTGGTTTTAGTCAACACAGCGGCCTGTCCATTATGTTTATACCTGTTGTAAGCTGTGGAAATAAAATGCACATAATTAGCAATTTCAGCTATGATCTCATTTGTCTGTGGCCTTCTTTTTTCCTCAGCCTTTGACCTTTTGTTTTATTTTTACGAGCCTGCAGTGAGCCAAAAGATGCATTACCATGTATGATGTCCAGTGTGACATCAGGGGATGTACCTGTTTAGAGGTGTACACCAGGCAAACCAATTAAACACAGATTAGATGAGGGCATGGGATCATTTAGAGAAAATCTATTCACACATGAAGGCTGTCACAGAGCTTTTTGCTCTTTCATAATGAACTGGTCCTAATGGAATGGCTTCTGATATAGTGCACAATATCAGACGTACACTATAATTGAGAGGCTGATTTTATCACATGGTAATGGATACTCATTTGAAGGAAAAAAGGAAAACGGTCATATCAAAAACTCCAGTGACTAAAAACTTTTAAAAAACTCCCAAGCTGATTTAAATCAGTTGTACATTTTTAAATGGACAGATTTTAGATTTTATATATATATATATATATATATATAAATATATATATATATATATATATATATATATATATATATATATATATATATATATATATATATATATATATATATATATATTTATTTTTTTTTTTCTATCCTCAGTAACTGCTTTACCCCCAATCAAGCATGCGGTGGATCCAGAGCTTATTCTGACAAAACTGGATACATAGCAGGAAAGCACATACTGTACATTCACACCTAGAGTATGCAACACAATGACTTTATTTTTAATCTATACACATGATTTATTTAAAATAATACACAAATTCCACATCTTGCAACTGCTTCCTTGATCTCCTTCTCATTTGCACCCAGAATAACAAACTTCCGTTCCACTTGTGGTGTGTGCTGAACTGATTTTCATTTTAATTAATACTCGAGCACACCACAAGTGCTCTCAAAGGCCTCCATTAGAGGTCTTATAAATGTGCCCATAGAGAAAATGCAGATATCCACATCAACATCTAGTGGTCAAAGTTCTCAGTGGACACACGCATACAGTTAAAGTTCATATTCACAAACACACCCACACACACATAGTAATTGCGGCACAGTGCAGGTTTGTGCTTGAAAGTCATCACATATGGTTTTGACCAATGCCTTGCTTTATTGCAGAAGTGAACACTGGTCTTTCTAATAAAGCCTGGCTCGGGCACTGCTCCAGATGGAGGTTAAGGGGCAGGGAGGAGTGGGGATACTGAGTGGTTTCAGACACTGCCTGCACCTTTATCCATGGGCAGTAGAGAGCTGGTTGTTAGTCAGCTTGGCTGTGGGCTACACTTTTGGTTTCTGTGTGCATGTGTGTGTGTGTGTGTGTGTGTGTGTGTGTGTGTGTGTGTGTGTGTGTGTGTGTGTGTGTGTGTGTGTGTGTGC
The DNA here is from genome assembly GCF_030014155.1 of Tachysurus vachellii. Taxonomy (NCBI): domain Eukaryota; kingdom Metazoa; phylum Chordata; class Actinopteri; order Siluriformes; family Bagridae; genus Tachysurus; species Tachysurus vachellii. Next base: position 17,563,474 of record NC_083465.1, read on the forward strand.
ACGTGTGTATATGTGTTTGTATCCCTGCTTCCCATTTCCTGTGAAACCCAATCTAAGGCTTAACGTTCTCCTCTGCCCAGATGTTTTCTCTGCTTTTTTTTTATTATTTGTCTGCCATTAAAGCTCTTTCTACTCATTTAGACACACTCACACCGAACCTACTCAAACCAACTGTAGCTCCTCTTGGAGCTACAGTAACTGGGAGTGCACACCAAGTATAACTATATTTGAGCTGTTTTTACTGTAGCCAAACTTCTTGATAAAATGAACACGATATGAGCACCAAAAGAAAACAAGACATGCCTAAAAGGATTCATGGGATGAACAGATAATGACCAGAACACTGTCAAAAGTGTGTTAAAAAACAATAATAATATATTTTCTTTTGTCATGTTTTAAATCTCTTTTATTGATTATATGATGCACAAAGAGCAACAAATAAAATACTTGTCTTTTTGTGGGTTTTCATATATATGCTATTAAGGGTCCATTGGTGTGAATCTTTATAATCTTGACATTGTCCTAGCCTGGTTTTCAGCCCTTCCCTCTAACCCCATCTGAGCCTCATCTGCCCCTTTTCCTCCACCCCTCTCTCCTCTGCAAGACCTCATTTCCTTCATCAGCCCCTACAGTCTCTCTCACGCTTTACAGAGAGGGCCAGGAATTCTCCCTCATTGTTTTACACAAAGAACGGTGGCTATTGATTGGTTCCCCTTTTAAATATGGGCACTCTTCATGCTCAATTCATCCAAATTAAATTGGTCACAACCCACCTGGTGTTACTCTGTCCTCGGTGTGTCTGACAGAGCATTCAAAGGCGCTCCAGCCCAACTTCACTGACCTCTGCTGACCTCCAGTCTTGGTGATCTCAAGCTATTGTGGCTCGTTCTACAAAAGAGGGCATCTCAAATAGAATGCCCTCAGCTTTCTTAAAGGGTCACCTTTAAGACCACTAGCAGAGTCCTCTTTCACCCAGTCCATGCCTCAGCCCGCCGCCAGCCAGGCTTTTAATTACCATCCTCCTCTCTTTCTCCCCTTTCTCCTCCTCTTCCGGAGCATGCCTCTTGTCTTTTTGGACCTGGTCTCACCATGTCAGAGAGTCCTAATGTGCCTGCATCTTCAGCTACAGCCATAATGCTGCACTTACCAATGTTTATTAGCCAGATCCATTTGCCACAAGTCCCCCTCCCTTGCCTCTCTCACTCTACTTCTCTCTCCATCCACCTCTCTCCTTTGTGCTGCCATATGAATGCACTTTGATGGTTGATAATTATGCCTGTCCTTTTGACATGAGGATCCACGGTCTGCCCTTGTTAAGCCAGTAATTAGCCTGTCCTCCTTATTTATTGAGAAAGTACAAATTATCCCTTCTAGTGGGCACTGGCCATTCCCCGCTATCTCCTGCACTCTCTTTCTCTCTCTCTCTCTCTCTCTCTCTCTCTCTCTCTCACACACACACACACTCTGTCTCTCTTTTTCTCCTCTCTCTCTCACTCTCTCTCCATTCTCCTTGTATCCTTCAGCACTTTTGATAGGCTGAAAGCAGCTGCACTAAAGCAAGATAAAGCTCCACCATCAAGATGATGAACAGTGTGGATGAAGGGGCTTCGCGCTGAGCACAAAGGCCGGAGCGGAGAGGCTGAGGCAGCGGCGAGGACAGCTGAAGAATGCCATTGCGGGCAAGGATGAATAGCTCTCATTTGTGAATATACAGATCTGCATGGTGAGGACAAGAGAGAGATAGAGTGAGGGATGGGGGGTGAGAGAAGGGGCGAGAGAAGCGAGATATGAAATGGAGGTAGAATTTTTTTTTAAAAAGAGGTTAGAAATAAGAAAAGGGTCACAATGAAAAAGAAACTATATACAGCTCATAATATATAAAGTGTGGAGAGCAGGGTGGTTAATGATTAAAATGCTGATAATGAACTTACTATAGGAGTGTGAGAATGAGTATGGGAGAAGCCATAAATGAAAAGGTCTCATTTCCTTCATTCACCTTAAAAATGGTAATTAAATATCAGGCCTACATGGTCTGCTATATTAGTCTAACAATGTGTCCCAGGTTCAGCTAGTGGTTATTAGATAGGTTTCTCTGTGCTGTGTCATATGGCAAGTCAATAACCAGTGTAAATGTTCCAGAAATGAACTGATCATTCTCTGTGCCCTGAGCTGCTCTATCAGCACTGTACATCTGCTCATTAACCTTCACATAAAATAGTATTCACTACATTGTTTACCATTTACACCAAACACCTCTGCAGACCTGTGTATTTCTTACTATTGCATGTTCTTTCTTTATCACCTTCATGTTTTCTCTTGTTCCCTCTTTTTAAAGATGTCTGGAATATTAAGCTGTGACCCCCCGCTGCCCTCTCCCACCATCTCACGCTAAAAGCACAGTGTCCTTTTGAGCCACAACAAAACCCTTTTGCTCCAGTGTTGTAGGAGTGCTGCATTCAGAATAGACCCCCACCACCACCACCACCACCATCACCATCACCACCTCTACCACCATCTCCACCACCTCTACCACCCCCAGCCCTGTGCCCTAAAGAGCCTCACGATTAATAGAGATGTAAATAAGTTCAGACAGTTGCCAGACCTTTGTCTACGGCTTACATTTGAGAGGCATCACAAGGATCTCTTTTTGTCAGTGTCCCTTGTTTTGTAGGCTTTCTTACCATGTCTGGGCCAAGATTTATAATCTGTTTAGGTCAGTGTTTATGGAATACAGCCTCATCTGGCTAAATAAGAGTTGCATACGTGTTGATTAAATACTGTAGGTCAAGATTTTTTTATACATGTCATGATATCATCTCATCACTGGTGTCAATGATGATATTTAATGCATTGGTGGGAGAAGCACGCAGATGCAAAACCATCCAGATTTACTAAAAAAGCAAAAGTTCTGAGGTCACAGAACAGAAATGCATTAGTAATAACCAATAATTAACACTAATCCCCTGGGCTGCTTTATGGACATCATTTCAAATGCAAAACGTTATAAACTGCCATCTTTCCCAGGTGCTAAGTGGTTATAAAATCAGGATTCCAAGCATTAAATGGTTAAATATGTTTAATCATTTTCAGCTTCATTACCAATACCCCATTATATTAGATTATGTGAAGCAAAGCTGCAATTTCCAAGTAATTGTATCCTTGGAACATTCCAGACCAGCCTATTTGGAAGATTTTAGACGATTTCAAAATACAAGTTACATTCATGAATAAGAGAGCAGCACGAATTTGGCCAAAGAGGATGACTATTGCATCGCTACCAACCAGCTTCCCTCCTGTGCCCTCGTTTTAAATGCCATCCGTCCCACGATCAATCACATTTGCTCCATTCTGTCCCGGTTGCAGATATCATCACAGCAATCATGATTAGCATTATGTATTATGTATTATAGTATGTCACATTTTTTTATTGCTAAGCTTGCATTTTTATTTCAATTCTAGTTGTAGGATTCTTGATTGGTCCAACATTTGTTACTGTTCCTTGAACACATTACACTCATATACTGTCTGTGAGTTTACTTTAATAAATCATCTTTAATGATCACAGTGGTTTGTGATGTATAATCTAACACATCATAATAACACCTTTGGTCAGAAATAGCAGGTTCAGTGTGAGAGAGAAATCTGCATTAAATGCTGCATTAGTTGTTATTAATAGCTGTAAGGTTTCACATCAGGATAACTATTTATCTATAATAAGAGCCTGATATTCATTGAGTTTAGCACCTTGTCCTGTCAGTACCCCAAGAAAACTTGGGCATATTGTTTTTGTCTTTATCACTAGGTGTAATGGTCAAAATGACAGCTATGGAGTAGCTGTTGATGCCATAATGTGTCACCGGGGCAGTTTTTCTCACTAACACCTACTCTATGTGCCCCCTGTGAACATGTGCTATTTCCACGGGTGCTGCATACTCTTCACACCTGAAAATGCAGCAGAGACACCAACTCGCTTCCAATTAGCATCTCACTCCCATAAGAGAGGCCATACACACACACACACACACACACACACACACACACACACACACACACACACAGTGAAACAGACATACAAACCTCATAAAATGTCATAAATGACTCCTGGGGTTAACAAGGATCTTAAAATATATATGAAAGATTAAAACGCTGACAAAATTAGATTAGGAAATTTGACTCTCTTTACTCAGCCAATGACTACCATTCAGTTCCAGACTTGTATATACAGTACATTCATTCTTTCATCCAGACATTCATTCATTCATTCATTCATTGTTAATAATCACTGTATCATGGTCAGGGTCACTGTGAATATCACACACACACACACACACACACACACACACACACACACACACACACACACACACACACACACACACAATTGTGATTTAATTCAGTAGCTTCTGAGTGATATGTGAAGTACTATTTAAAAAGTATCAGAATTACGAGCAAATCACTTTGCTCTTAAACCTTTTAAACTATTCATACACCAGTTTAAAAAATGAATTGAAATGAAACAAATTGATTTACACACCATTTGTTTGCCCTTTGATAATAATGCATATATTAAATCCATTTTCAATATTAAACCAATACAATCCACCTACTGGCATATTTTTCGGAGGCCGGAGGAAAATGGAGAACCTGTAATAATCCCCAACATGAAGAGACATGAAAAAAGAATGTGCAAATCTCCAAACAGACAGAAAGTAAACTAACGTCAAAACTGAACTGAGGATGAACTGAACCTGGAGCTGTGAGGTTGGAAAGCCCTAATGCTCATACTCTAATAATGCATAAAGGAAAGAAATGAGTTTTTGGAAATATTACAAATAACAACATATATAACCGTTTTTGGTTCTTTAAATTGTGTGATTAGAAATATATACACTTTTGTAGAAAAAGAGCTGTTAAAACATAATCAGATAAAACCAAGAATGTTTCAAATAATGCAATGCTAAGCATAAGGTGATGTGTCTGAATGCTGAAGCCTTGTAATAAGTCATATATTAGAATCCTGCCATTATACTGCCCAGACTTTACTTTCATAGCTTGTCCAAGACAGGTCAAGTGTCACAAAAGCACACCAGCTGCTTTATTTCAGATGATTCACAAGGTAAAATAATGCAAGGCATTTCACACATGGGTCACAGAAATTACATTGTTTACAAGTGTTCCACTGTACACTATGCCGTACTGTAATGCTGTAACGTCTTTTACGCTTTTATGTCTGGATCACAGTGCTGCAATTTGGACAGAGCCAACACTGCGTGTGAACGTCTGTGGGACGAGCAACCCCACTGCTACCCAAGTCTTCAACTGCAGTTTTTCTTGAGGCCATGGAAACATCTCACTGTGTACTGTATGTGTGTGTCCATCGCAAAGTAAGACAGAAAGAAAGAGTGGATAGAGTGCAGAATAAGAGGGATTGTGCTAGGCCACACTAGAAATGTAATTAATGAGCAAGTTTCTCATGATTAACTTTTATTAAGCTATACTCCGGAGCCCAGAGCTGTCAGGTAATGGTTAAGAGCTGGAGAGTGGGATGGAAAAAACACAAGCACTCCCACTGCTCGAGACAACTCGTAAAGCATCGCTGCACTCATACAGCCATGCCTCCTCACACTGTAATTAATGCCAGGTTACCTGGACTATATAAATCTGCTAATATTACATGTTCTCTTTTCACATCAACATGTTGTCCAAGTCAATGCAAATTTCATGCAATTACTCAGAAATTACTGAAAAATAAATCAGGCCCTGAGACTTGAAAAAGATCATAGAGTATTCACAAAAAAAAGAAACCTTCTAAGTTCTAACTTTAGAGAAGTTGTACGCGTGTGTGTGTGTATATGAGTGTGTGTGTTCACAGACGAGATCACAGCTGGACGACAGAAGGCCCTGAAGGTGCTCCTGACCTGGGAAAAGAGAGAAAACTGCAGCTTTTAGTGACGGAGGTTGAATCAAATTTCAAAATTGAGGCTTATGAAATAATGAAATAAAATCCCTCCAGCAAATGCTTGGTGGTGCCTGCAGCTGACGAGCTTAAGCATGTGGCATCAGGCGGGCATTGTCTTTATAAGATGGCGCCTCATAAAATGGCATTAGTCGCTAGCGCGAGGGCTTGAGGCTTCATCCTGGTGGGTTTAGGCCCAGCATGTTCACCAGCTCCACATTATTAGAATGACATCTGCTTTACAAGTCCTGCACCCAGGAGCATACCTTAAGAACTCATTTCAGCACTGCAGCCTGTACCGTCTACCCCCTTCTCTCAGCCATGGATTACTTGCTCGCCTCTTCCTCTGTTATTCCCCTCTTTCTCCTTTCCTCACTCTTCTTTCTTTTACTCTCTATTTTAGTTTGCATTTGTCACCTTTCCGTCATCTCAATTTGTCTTGTCTGAATCTATTTTATTATCGTTGTTATAGCCTTTCCTCTACCCTCCCTCTCCCTCTCTCTCTCTCTCTCGTTCTCTCACTCACTTTCTCGCTCTGTTTGTGGCCCTCTGGCCAGACTTGAGTGTTGCACAACAGCAAGCTCCACTTTATCAATCAGCCCCTGCCACAAATACTGAGTGCATTACAGGAGTCATCCTTTATCCACCCACTCTAGAGGGAGGGGGCATGCAAATGTCTACTGCGTCAGTCGGCATGACAAAGGAGCAAATTAGTGAACACGAACAACATTTTCTGAAAGCATATAGATGAGTATGACTGCAGCTTTTGTGTCTCTGTGTCACCATGCCATGTGTTAATGTGCAGTCATGTAGCAAGTGCATTAAGAAAGATGGCTGTGTCATGTCCCAATAAAGAAAAAGAGGAAATTCATACACTCATGCATTTTTATAGATTGTTACCTGTTTAACACTGTGTTATAGGATATAGTGGCAATAATGCTTGCAGTACAGCTACAGAATAACCTTAATCTGTCTCTGTTCAACAGTGTTAGCACTAACACTCCTAACATCTTTATCCTTCTTTCATTCTAATTTTTGCTGTTTAACCTTTTGCTCCAGCTACATGGTTTGTTTTATTTATTTATTTATTTATTTATTTATTGTCAATTTTAATTTTCTTTTGAATTCTATAAAAGTGGCATCGTGCCGTTTCACTGACTGCCAGGTTTGACCATCAATAAAGCTTCCAGTGTGATGATCGCATTTATTTCTCCAGCTGGAGTGGAATGATGAAGGCTTATACAAGTCTGGAAGCACTGCACACACAAGACAAGGCAGGAGTCTGTCTAAATACTCAAAATACCCAGAAATGGGTAAAAATATGTGGTCAGTGCAACAAGCACAACACATTACAAAAAAAAAAAATCCTTGACACAATATAAATAGATAGAAGGACATGAGTGAAAAAAGTGCATAAACAATATCACAGCATCACCTGGAACGTTCTTCTTCAGTGCATTTAGGAAGAACATGCACAAATGTATGCAAAGAAACTGGAATATGTCTGAATTTACTTTACTTATATATTTAATATATGTATATATAGCTATATATCTACCATAACATGGCTAACGTGACACTGTCAACTCATACAAATACTATCCAGACTAAAACAGGTCAAATTCTTCAAAAGATAATTCCTAATGCAGCAGCTTTTGTGTAGAATTTTTTTGTGTATTTTCGGAAATAAAGTTGTAATAAACTTTCTTTTTATCATACATATGAGATTTCTCTTACAATAATTTTATCCATGGCAAAATTCAAGTACATCACTTTATCACTACATACTTGAAATGATAAGATCTGAGATGAATACTTCCATAATAGCTTTGTTTACAGAGCAAAACTGGAATTTGCACACAATACAGAAATTCTTTAACATGGTGGATGAGACCCACTGAGAGGAGAAACAGTATTGTCCTTATAACAAATTAGCTGGGATTCCTTAGGGAGTATGATCATTTCTATGAATAGCATTCTTTCATCGTCCTGTGGCCTGTGTACCTTGTTAGGCTTTCGCCCCTCCACTAAAGAAAAGAGAGAGAGAGAGAGAGAGAGAGAGAGAGAGAGAGAGAGAGAGATAGATAAATAAATAAATAAATAAATAAATAAATAAATAAATAAAGAAGAGAGAGAGAGAGAAAGAAAGAGAGAGAGAGGGCTAGTATGCCAACACCTTGACGTAGATGTACAGCTGCTCACATCGTGCCTGTCTCACCTTTAGCCCTGTCTGTCTGCTGCCGCTTTTGATTTTTCGCATTCATACATCAATGAGCTTCACATGCTGACACCTCATTTTGCAGGCTACTTTGGTTATAGAGGGCCCGTTTTGCATATTGCTCCCCATCCCCTCCCAACATGCTGCCGATCTTTAAAGAGAGAAGGAGAGGACGAAATGTGGAAGACAAAAAGAAAAAAAAAAACTAAAATGACTTCTTTTGCTTTCTCCAGCACGCGTCTGTCACCTCCTCTTCCGCCCCGCTTCCTGCGTTGCATGCTTTGCACACTCATTTCTGCAAAATGGCTTAATTGATTGATTTCTTTCTTTCATTTTCCCATGTCCATCATTCCAGGTCCTACTTCACTTTCTTTCACTTGTCGTCCCCTCTTCTCTTTGCTCTTGGTTTGACAGCTTTGGTAAGGATATGATTTCCTCCTTCTCGCCTCCTCCTCCCTTCTCTCACTTTCCTCTCACTACATTTGCTATTGCTAGATAATATTGCTTTGCTATTGTGTTGAATAATGGAGACTGATTTCCATTTGCTCCAAAAATGGTAATTATTACTGGCTAATTAGTCAATAGCAGTAGCAGCGGCTAAGCCAGAGATTGCCTGCTTCAGAGTGCTGGACCTGATATACTTCTGAAAAATCTCACATGCTTATGCTTGAATTTTTGCAGAAAATGACTGATAATATCTTATATCTTACATCATAAAATGGCATCAGAAAATACTTAACATTTTTGACAGTATTGTTAGCCTTGATGATACATATCATTAATGTTTAAACATATAAATATATTTATAGTTCAACAATACTTACATTATTACACTTTAATCATTGTTTTCAGAGTACAGAGCTCTTCAACAATAAGTAAAGATAACAAAGGCACGTTCAACAACTTTTATTTCACTTTGTGCAATTATATATAAGAAGGACAAAGTATATAGTATCTTATACAAACTACATTGTACATGAAAGAATTTTCTTTGTCAAAATAGTAGCATGGGTCTTCATTGTTTTTCAACATATCGACATTAGGGCTGATCTGCTCTGTGTCGCAAGCTGTACCTGCTTTGACGGACCAAAACCACCACCACCCTCTCTTCATCTGAAAATACTTTTTTCTCTCTTTTGCCTTGCAAGCGTCTGGGCACTAATTGTGAATTAAAATCCCACCAAGCAAACAAGGTGTTTGGTAGGGGAGAGGGTGACAGAAGTAAGGAGGTGTGGAAGGAAAACGAGTGGGTGGGCTGCAGAACGAGGTGATGAAGGGAACGACAGGACGAGCGCAAGAAATGTGTGTGCGTACGTGCATGAGTGTGTGTGTGTGTAGAGCATAGAGTGACGGGGTGGGTGGGTTGTTTGAGCCGTATAGGTATCGTATGGATATCTGCCAAACCTAATGTAATAAATTGATGTTTTCCCGGGCCTGAAAAGAGGGACCCTGGCTTTTAAGTGGTGAGGGGCTGTCATCTCTTTGCATTTTGTGAGTTGGAGACGGGAGTGTGAATGTCACTTTCAAGTGGAGCTGCTCTGCTCTCCTAATGAGAGATGGGGTCTGCCTCATAGCCAGCCAAGGGGCCAAGGAGGAGACGCCACCCTCCCATAGCCTCCAATCCTCCCAGGGGCTGACAGCCTCCGATAAATCAAACCACTCACTTCCCTTGTCGCCTCCCCTACACCACCTGCAGTGGGAGGTGAGCAGTCATTTTCACAGAGAGAGGGAGAGAGAGGGAAAGAGAGAGAAAGAGAGAAAGAGAATGAGGAGTGACAGAGTGGGGGACAGGAGTAGGGGAAGGAGAGTGTGTGAACAGGGCAGGTAAAGAAAGTGAGAGAGAGTGGGGAATAGGATCAGAGGAGATAGTGGGTGGTGGGGAGTGAGAGAGAGAAAGTAGATGGATATAAAGAGAAATGTAGAGGAGGCGAAAGGGAAACAGCGAAAGGGAAAGCAATGCACTGAAAAAGAGAGAAGAATATTGAAAAAGCATGAGGGAGGACAAACAGAGGACAATAAACAATAGCCTCCCAGAATTAAAGTTCTCTCAATTACATATTAATTGTGTTTGTTGAGTGCTGCGGTGTATGTGTCTATTATTGTTAGCACATATTCACAAGGTCTTGTTGTATTTCCTGCTCATTTGCAGAATATTTTTACATATCTGTCTTCGTTCTGTATGCTTTCACTCTTTCAAGGCCCGTGCAGCCAAGCTGTCTCTACAGCCATTAACACTACTGTCAGCTTCTGAAGAAATACTTCTTCATTTTTGAGAATTTAATTTTAGCAGTGTGTGTGTGTGTATGCACGTGTGCGTGTGTGTGTGTGTGTGTGAGTGTGTGTGTGTGTGTGTGTGTGTGTGTGTGTGTGTGTGTGTGATATCTTGTGATACCCAACTTTGAAATCGCTGGTACTCAGAGGATTTGATGATATTGTTTTTTTTTTAACTCGGACAGATTTGTAAAAAATGTAGAATGGCAGCAAACCCCAACACTACTGTCACCCTCACTGGTCCAATGTCACTGCAAGATCTTCAAACAGTATAATGGCTAATGCTTACTTTGGATTTTGCCATTTAGAGAAAGGCACATGAACTTCACAAGCACTTTTTTATACAGACACACATGTTTTACATACTGTATATATTTGTTGTTGTCCTTTGACTACTCCTTGCTCTCCTTACACAGTTTTTATGCCAGAGACCCATTCTGACACAACCCTCCCATTTTATTCAGGCTTAGGAAAGGTACTAGGAGTTAACCCCTAAGTGGCTGGTCCTCTATGCGGGTTACAGACCCAGGCCGGGGTAGCGAGAGCGCTGGATCCTGCCGCTGGACAAACAGGGACCTTTCACACAAACAGTATGTAACATTTATTGGACTTTTCACATGTAATCCGTATTAATGTGCAATCCTCCAGTAGATATCACTGCCACCACACATCTTCTCCAGGATCCCAGGTTTAATCCTGAACTGTTTGTGCAGAGTATAATCTCTGGGTCTGTGTTGGATTCATCCAGGTTCTCTGGTTTCCTCTGACTTCCCAGAAAAACGTGCTGTAAATTGTCCCTAGATGTGAATGAATGTTTTTGTGCTTAGTGCTCTGACTTGCACTGGTGTCCCATCCTGGGTGTATTTTCACCTTATACCCAGTGATATACTGTGTTCCTGAGCAGGAAAAATGTGGTTACATTATGAAAATGTGTTTGTTTCTCTATTTTAAATTTTTTGTCAAATTAAAAAGCTTAACTTTTCTTTTTACATATTACTCATTATCTTATGTAATATATGAAGGTTAAATATTTTTTTCAGTAATGGGTATTACTTCTATCTATCTATCTATCTATCTATCTATCTATCTATCTATCTATCTATCTATCTATCTATCTATCTATCTATCTATGTTTGAAAATGTCTTTGTGACACCACTTACAGTAAACCATTTATAAACGCTAGCTGTTGTCTTTTGCCTTTTAGCTGTAGAATCCTTGCAGATGTAGGAAATGATTGGTGTCACAGAGCTTTTAACTTTTTTTTTAGCTGTCTGCTAAATGTAATGCAAATATAAATAAGAGGGTATGCACTGGCCCATGTCCAGCTAATATCTCCAGGAGATTTAAACAAGAAATGTCTAGAGTGACTATAAACTATCTGGATCTGTTCACTTGCTGAGTTGTTATGGCGGAATGAGTAGAATACTTTTACTGTTTTGCTTATGTCTATGTCCTGGCCCGAGGCATCTATTTCCCCAGTCCAGGAAGCTGCTAGACCTACAAGCCATGTGGACTGTTTAAAAAGGTACAACTATACAACTTTTTTTTTCCTCTCTAAAAAATGTAATCTCTGCACTGCATTTGTCCCTAAAAACACTGAAAAACCAGAAGTCACACTCTGATTCGCTCTTATCGTATCGATAATGTTTGATCATTAAAGGAATCCAAATTCACTGAGAGACTATATACATTCATCAGCAATTTTTCCTTCTTTTTGTCACTAGTTGGTGGTGTTTGCACAAGGAAGACATTTAATGCTGACACATGTCATGAGCAAAACTGCATGGCTTCGAAAAAAAAGCAGGTATGTACAATCAAGTACAGAATGAACAATAAAAAAGAAAAGCATCTAGGTTAAAAAAAAAAAAAAGAAAAAAAAAAGAAAAACATTAAGCATGCTAAGTAATTCCAAAGTATGTAGGAAAGCACTAGATTAGTGTTGGGGTGGTAGAGACAGACGTAGATGAATTCAGTGAGGTGGTGGGCCCAAAGCTGCGTGGATGCAGATTAAAGCGTGAGGTGGCAGTGTGAACCTTAGACAGATGGCAGCGCCTCCGCAGAAACGAGGAAGGAGGAGGGAAAGGAGGAGAGGAAAATCCAGTGATGCGACCTGCAGGAGTAAAAATTGCTCGCATTGTTGTTTTCATTATCTTCCTTCTGTCATTTCTTGAGCTTTGTATCTTTGAAATGAAAGGAAGAAGAAGGGAGGTGGGAAAAAAGCAGAGGAACATAGAGGAGTGGAAGGAAGAGATGGGGAAAAAAACCTGTGAAATTAATCTTTTGTGCGGGTCCTGATGGAGCAGAGACATGCTCAGACAAAAGGTAGACTGGGAGAGAAGCCTGGTGATTGATGAATAAAGTAAAGGTGTCAGAAGTGTATTATGTAAATGAGTGGAGCCAGAGAGCATTGCAGAAAAGGAACGAGTGAGAGGAGAGCAGTGCATGTGTCACCAGGGCTATCGTCCCCCAGTGTCACTCCTCTGCCATCTTTCATCTAGTCGGACAAGCTCAACTAGCAATCTCGCTGCTGCTTTAGAGACAGCACAGAAAAGAGACCCACATCTGACTGAATTCACCAAGGCCTGCTTGACCAGTACAGAACAGCAAGTGCATATTCACAGACTCGGGCAGCTGAGTGGAGGTGCACAGATAAAGGCTGCTCATTTATCGTGAGTGTCAAGGCTGTGTGTGCTCCAGTGATACTTTTTCTTTACAGACTTAGTGAAAATAGCAGTCTAAGCTATATAGGGAACACTGAAAAAAACACCCTCACACACAAATGTTGGTGATGCTGAGGCTGAATTTTGCAAAAGACCAAAATCTTTGCAGGGTCTTTTTTGATCAAAATAAGTTTTTCTGAGAGTAATATACTTTGACATCTCTACTTTAAGCAAACCCAAATTATATGGAAATATTCTTATTTAGGCTACTTTCTAACTTTGTCTTGGATTTCTGCCTGCAAAGGTTACATCGGGGAAGACAACACAGTTTAACAAATGCAGCAAGAAGTTCAGTCAGACTTCCTAAAAATGTTCAAATCCTAACTGGCAGTATGTGCTTTTCTTGTTTGATCAAACGCAGAAGACCTCTTAGACACTGGACAGATGATGGCAGAAGAATTCTTGAATTACTTGATTTTAAAAACAACTATAAATTTAGGCAGCAGAATGAATCAAGGTTATTTCCCCAACCAATGTAAAAGTAGACAGTCATCCGTGAAACAACAATGAGGCTTGGAAGAGATTTTGTCCTGGAAGTCAAATGACTTAGAATAAAAGGATCAGACATGACTTTAAAAATCACTGACAAGTAAAGTGAGTAACATTGATTATCTTGTCACAATGGCACCTGCTATGGGGTGGGATTTATTAGGCAACAGTCAGTTCTTGAAGCTGATGTGTTGAATGCAGGTAAAATAGGCAAGCATAAGTATCGTGGTGACACCTTCCATATTGTCTTGGCTAGACAACTGGTTCATAACATCTCCAAAACTCTAAAGCAGTTCTTATAGGGTGTTCCTGGCATGAAGTGTTTAGTAGCTAACAAATGTGGTCCATGCGGTCCAACCAGTGATCCAGTGATGGGGTCATGGTGCTCAAGGCTCATTGATTCACATGGCAAAGTGAAGGCTTGCCTGATCTGATCTGATCTGATCCCACAGAAGAGATATTGATAAAAAATGTTGATGCTGGCAATGATGGAAAGGTGTTAGAACATACACTGCAACAGTGCTTGCTGTGTCTGGAGCTGTGTAGCAGCAAAGTGATCAGAGTGCCCATGCTGACCCCTGTCCACCAGCTACAATTGGCACATGGGTATCAGAACTAGACCATGTGAAAATGGAAGATGGCATCTTGCTTTGATCTTTGTGTGTGGTGCTTACTTGGGGAAGAGATGACATCAGGATGCATTATGGGAAGAAGAAGGTAAGCAGCAGGGATAATGAGACTCTGGGCAATGTTCTGTTGGGAAACCATAGATCCTGGCATTCGTGCGGTTATTACATTGACACGTACCACCTACCTACACATTGTTGCAGACCAAGTTCACCCCTTCATAGCAACAGTTCGCACTAATGGCAGTGTCCTCTTTCAGCAGGAAAATTCTTCTGGCCACACTACAAGTTCAAGAATGATTTGAGGAACATGATTGTTCAAGGTGTTCATGGTTCAAGATTTCAAGGTGTTGACCTGGCCTCCAAATTCCCCAGATCTCAATTTGATCATGCATCCATGAAATGTGCCGGACAAACAAGTCCAATCCATTCTGGTCCCACCTCACAACTTACAGGAATTAAAGGATCTGCTGGTAACAGCTTGATGCCAGACACCACTGAGCTAGGAGCGCAAAAATCGATGATACTTTACTTATGCTCAAAAATGACAGCTTATTATAACACCAGTGTTTTTGAGTATGAAGCAGCTCAGAGGTTTCACACAAGCCAATAACATGAATAAAGATAATGCTTCACTGGGGTCTTGTTTTAAATGCATAGAAGATTTCAGAATTAAGTGCCTTGCATTATTTCAATCAATAATATAATCAGGATAGAATTCACCTCCAGGAGAATCACTTCCACTTCCACTTAGTGTCATCTATAATATGTACAGAATAAAAACCTTGACGGCATTCTGTACAGTATGCTGTTATGGATCAAGAGGCTATTTTTTAATTCCGCTTGTATGAGTAATATAATAAGCCAAGGATAAACTTTTTTAGTTTATCAATGAAAGACACATAGCACATACATCATTCATTTTAACTGTTTATAATTACATTTCATGTTACAGAACATCTGTGAGATATTTTAGCTCCCATTTTCACATATGTTTAGTAGATATTAGGAATAGCCTTGGGGGGCACGGTGGCTTAGTGGTTAGCACATTCGCCTCACACCTCCAGGGTTGGGGGTTCGATTCCCGCCTCCGCCTTGTGTGTGTGGAGTTTGCATGTTCTCCCCGTGCCCCGGGGGTTTCCTCCGGGTACTCCGGTTTCCTCCCCCAGTCCAAAGACATGCATGGTAGGTTGATTGGCATCTCTGCAAAATTGTCCGTAGTGTGTGATTGCGTGAGTGAATGAGAGTGTGTGTGTGTGTGTGTGCCCTGTGATGGGTTGACACTACGTCCAGGGTGTATCCTGCCTTGATGCCCAATGACGCCTGAGTCAAGGCAAAGGCTCCCCGTGACCCGAGGTAGTTTGGATAAGCGGTAGAAAATGAGTGAGTGAGGAATAGCCTTTTTTTGTTCTCTCTTGAAGTTATGACCCTTACAAACCATTTACAAAAGCACTGACATTAGTGACACCTTCCATTACTTATAAATGCATGTCTCCTCCACTTTATTTATTCTATGTGTATAAATGTTTATTCTTAGCTATGGATTATGTGGTAGATCCCCCACACAAGTTCCTACGAATGAGCTGTTGCTATAGAAACAATAACACATTTACAATTTGTGCATTCATAGAAACCTTCTGAACAATCATATTTGAAAACAACTGTGTAAGATTAACCTACTGTACAGAACATAAACCTAGACGCAGAACAATAGAAAATGATTTAAGAAGAACTGATGATGTCCTGATTTTAGCTGTACACCATGCAGCAGTTTTGAGTGATTGAAAATGACAAAATTTTATAGGGTCACCTCATAGAAAAAGCTCAGCTAATTGCTAGCAAGCTGATCGCTAGTGTATCTGTAGCTTTGTCTAAGTCACACAGGTTAACTAGCTATCTCTTCGAAATGCACACTGTTTGTTCAGCAAGTGCACTGCTGAGAAAGCTATTTTCATCAAGCACCTCATTATTAATGGATTCATAAATAAACACACTCTAATATTTCTCTCTGCTCCTGTTTACTGCAGGTCTACAAAGGGCCATGGTTGTCTTTAATGAATGAAAGAGCTGTGCATGAATGAAGCTTATTAGGCCCAGATGAGAACCAGTGACAGGGAAACAGAGAGGTTGGAGTCTGTCAAGCACAATTTGCTTTTCAGACTCTCTTTATTAATTTAATTCATGACAAAGCAATTCCACTAGCCACAAAACGCTAATGCTCACGCATTTATATTCTAGACATATGTAGTTAAAGCCATATTGAATCCAGATAAATGCAATCACTATATGCATCCCAAATGCCTAGACTATTCTAAAAAATGCACACACAGCATTCATAATCTGACAGATAGCAACTTTAGGCCTTTATAAACATGATCTTTACAAGCATCCATCTGACCTCACAATAACACTTCCTGCAGCTTAAATCAATATGCTACTGTACATGTCCAAGATATTGCCAAAAAGTAAAAAAGGGCTGTATAAGCCATTAACATTAAACACAAGCCTTTTGAAAACTAATGATTGATGGCCTTTCTTCTACTCTAACACGTATAAGCCCATTAACAGGGTAACTAAAGGGCATTATAATGGATGATGCACTGATCCTGCCCGCAGTCTGCATTAAATCTATAATCTATAAGTATGCAATTTTGAAGTAATATAATGTCTGTAACAACTACACTCGCCATCCACTTTAATAGGAGCACCTGTGCACCTGCAAATTCTGGCAGTTATCTAATCAGTCAATCATACAAGCAGCACAATGCATAAAATCCTTTAGATCAGGGGGTCAAGAGCTTCTGGTATTGTTCGTGGTGAGATATCCGTGTCTTTAACTATGGAACGGTTGTAGGTGGCAGATGGGCTGCTTTAAATATTTCAGAAACTGCTCCTAGGATTTTCACACCAAGCAGTCTCTAAAGTTTACACAAAATGTGAAAAGAAACACCCCAAGAGGAGATTAAGGCCTACAGAAACTCAAATAATCACTCTTTGCATCCGAGGTGAGCAGGAAAGCTCAGAATGCACAACACAGTAATGCACAACACAGTAAAACCTGAGGTGAATGAGCTACAACAACAGAAGAACATATCTGGTTCTACTCCTGTTAGCCAAGAACAAGAACCTGAGGCTATTGTGGCCACAGTCTCACTGAAACCGGGACAGCTGGAAAAAGATCAGGTGCTTTTTTATGTCCGGTTATTATGAGCCTGTGTTTACAGGATGTTTTTTGGGGGTTTTTTTGCACAATTTTGTGTAAACTGTGTGAGACTGTAGTTTATAAAAATCACAGAAGATCATCAGTTTCTAAATTACTCAAACCAGCCCAATGTGCTGTAATTGGCTAATTAGATAAGTGTTGTACAGGTGTTACTAATAAAATGGACAGTAATAATAATAATAATAACCATAATAATAATAATAATAATAATAAGAAGAAGAAGAAGAAGAAGAAGAAGAAGAAGAAGAAGAAGAAGAATAGAAAGAAGAAGAAGAAGAAGAAGAAGAAGAAGAAGAAGAAGAAGAAGAAGAAGAAGAAGAAGAATCACAACAATAATATGAAATAAAAATATAACTAATGGGAATATTCTGTATTTATTTATTTAGATTCTGTATATATTTATGGTACAAACATTATAATATTTTTTAAGGAGTAATCTTTAAAAAAAAATAGGTGCATTTAAATGTGTACAATAAAATTGTGCATATTCAATAGAGCTAAAGAGTTATTTTATTTTATTTTGGTTTATTTTATTTATTATTTTTTCCCCTAACTTTCCATCATAATTCAACTGAAACTATTTTCATATTTAAAGGCATAATATCTTTGATATTGGTGTGTTGTTATTCACAAATCACAGACCCCTTTGTTAAGCTTCATGGACCCCTGACAGTTTCCTGACCCCACATTGTGATCCATGGTTCTGGAGCATCAAAGGACATTATTTTAGATTTTAATACTTACTTAAACTTTAGGAAAAATAATTTGGTCCATTATCATTTTATCACTATGTATGCCATAAATCAGGTTAAATCACTTATTTTATTTTAAGCATGCTGTATTTACTATATTTATTCCTATTTTACATATGTCTACTATCTTCTTATTTATGTTTCTTTACTTATTTTTTCATCCCTTACTCTTGTTTTGACACAATCCTTTGCTGCACCTCTCCATCTCCATCTCTTTCTTCACCTTTGTCCACTCTGCAAATGGCTGAGCTAGTTAAAATTTACCCACCTGGCTATTTTTCAATAGAGACATTTCTTTATTCAGCTCAGAAAAAAAAAAACAGCGCCGCTCTTTGGTTCACTCTCCTCCTCCCTTTCTCCTCCTTGTGTCTCTATTAGTCACCCTGTTTTATTTCCCTCTTCCACTCCTCTCTTCCCATGCTTCAGTCTCATCTGCGCTCATGTTATTGTGTGTTAGTGGGTATCTCTCTTATGCATGTATGCGACGACAGCAACATGTACACGCACATTACCGTAGAGTGACAATATCCTCCTTCAGATAATGCCATAAATGAGGGGAATTTACATACAGCACGCGGCATGCAGCTCTCGGGCTGCGGGAACGTGGGGGCGCTTAGCGTGCGAGTGAAGCACGCTTGTGCAAGCGTCGCCTCTGAAGTGGCTCTCCAGCGGGACGGCCATTAGAGCCATCTCAGAGTAATGACACGAGGAAAGCTGCCACAACTTCCTCTCACTGCCTTATGCCCCTGATGTTAACTAAGCCTGCTAATACCACAGTAGCAACCACCAGGCCTCCAAGCCATGTTCATACACTCTCTTCACACAGCAGGAAAAAAGAGGGCCTAGCGTAAGTAAGCTGTATTTACAGCTGTATGCTCACTTCAACGTAGGTTTCATTCTGGCTCATTTCATTCTGGCTGCTTGATCCATCTCACACGAGAGTGCGTTCAACAGTGCATTCAACTCACACTTTTAGCTTCTTAGAGTTAATGTTGCCTAGCCTGTGAGCAGCAGACTCAGGTAGAATACATGATTTTTTTGCGCTAGCGTATTTGTTTGCTGTTTTGTAGCATGTGGCACTCTAATTGAGTGGTGGCCTACAAAAAAGCATTAGCCCACCTGCATGTAGCACTCAGCAGAATCCGAGAGAGACCTGTGAAATTAGCTCAGTAGCTGATTGATGCGCGGCTGTTGACTGGTGAGGGCACGGCCAGTGGAGAACTGGCTTTTTAAAGCATCCGGCTCTTATGTTGGGAAATGGCGCAGATTGGCTTGAACTATGTAAATGGAACAAAACACAGACTCGGTTAGGTATACTGTTTGTTTTTGCTGTCACCTTGCTAATGAGGGGTCTTTGCCCAAAACGATCTGCTCACGGTGGCCCACATCACTGAAAGTAACCCTGCTTACACAACAGATGAAAGCACTTTAAAAATCACTCTCTCTAATGCAAATGACTTTCCTGATAGTTCTCTGAGCCACATGTTTGTTTGGTTTTTCTAACTTTATTTTGTCCAGGAAAAAAAAGTAACACATGACATCTCATCGATCACGGCGTTTTATTTAACCGCTTTACTGCATCCTGTGTTCCTTTTTAAGCCGTTGATAAATTTCTCGCCTCTCACGAAACCTGTGTGAAAGTATTGATGAGTAGCTATTGCATTTGAAAGCCACTGTCTGGACAGTACTTAGTTCATTGTGTGCAGAAGGCTCTACTCACTTCATCTCATTACTATTGAACCACAAATCCCATGAAACCTACCTATTACAGAGTCAATAGCTGCTGTTTATCCACATGCACAGATCATTATTCGACTCAGATTCTTCTCTGGCCAAGCGCTTAATTAAGACGCTGAGCCGGCTGCTTGCCGAGCTGAATTGGAGGTAAATTATTCCGTTGGAGAGTGCTGTTACAATTTGGTATTGTTTGTCTCCCTCTCGCTATTCTGCTGCCAAAATATAACTGAAATAATTAGTGGATTTTTGACTGAGGCTACAAAAAACAGATAGTGAATGATTTTGTTGGTCGACTCCTCCACAGTTCAAGTATTTTTTCTTTAATAATTCGTGGCTTTTTTTTTTTTTAGAGAGCGAAAAGTATGATTCTGTGTCTGTTTTGTGTGGGCTTTGTAGGAAGGGGGTTTTGCTTTACACAGTTGAGATGCCAACAGTCATGTACGAACAATGACATCTTGTATTGTGGCGTATATGTTTATTTTCCCGCTACACGCTTGTCTTGTACTTCAGTCCAGTGATCTTAATTTCACGCATTGTCTCTGCTTCTCTGACCTGCCTTAACACTGTCACACACACGCATTCTGCAGTGAGCTGAACTCTGATCCCTGTCTATGAATCTAGATATGTGTTTTCGTCAAAGAAATTCAGTAGGAGAAAATTGGATGACTAAAATTAGACACCGCTTCGAGAACATAGATTCAAAGGCAGCTATTTGCAAACCGTAGTGTTTTCGTTTACTCTAAATTCTCAGTGTAGAAATGCTTATGCATGTTGATCGGAATTGTGTTTTTGCTGTTGTGACATTGTCCATGATCTGTTGCAGCACACAAGTTAACAGCAGTGTTTTTTTTTTTTTAATAGTAAATTGATGCTTAATGCTCAAATTGAAGCATTGTTTCATGAATATATGCAAAGTATTCATCTCACTGGTTGTAAGGGTTGAGTGCTTTTAAATTGGGGAGATCACTCATGGTTTCACCTTTTTCATGGCAGATAAAGCTATAACACTGTGGTGTCACTCCTCACACACACACACACACACACACACACACACATGCACACACACACTGTGTGTGCGTGTGTGTAAGAGAGAGGGAGAGAGAGAGAGAGAGAGAGAGAGAGAGAGAGAGAGAGAGAGAGAGAGAGAGAGAGAGAGAGAGAGAGAGAGAGAGAGAGAGAGAGAGAGAGAGAGAGAGAGAGAGTACCTGTTTGGTCCCCATAATCATTTTAACACTTTAACTTTATTTCTAGTTTTGATGATGTAATGTTTAAACATACCTTGATCTTTATATAATATCCCTATTCACCAGTTACTCCTTCATGATCATCTGTGGACTATTATAATAATATCTATGAACGTATGACGGACTTTTATCAAAATGTTGACCCCCGACAAAGGCAACAGACCACTCCCACACATTGTTTTCTTCTAAACTTGTCAGCACATAATCCTTTACAGGAAAATCTTGTGTGAAAGGACAATTTTTTACACGGGCCACCGCAGCCATTCATCAGAGAAGGTGAGCCAGGTGATTTGCATGTTAAGAGGTTAGTCCTCCTCCTTTCTGCTTTATTGCAAAGTTTCTCTATCCCGTCTCTCTGCCACCAAAAAACTAATATCCAAAGCAAATATTTCCTTATTCATACACCCGGATTAACAAGTATAACCACTATGCCTTGCACTGCATAATAGCTGGTAGAATCAAATTCTTCAGATATGAATTTCCAATGTAATATGCCCAATATTTTATGTTAATGCAATAAAAATGTAAAGTTGAAATTATCCGCTTATTTTTATGTAAAAGGTATTCTGAAGAGCACTATATTACACATACACATGTGGCAAAGGCAGCACCAGGGGATAGGCTGTTGCTAAGAGACAGAGGAAGGGAACGGACCATTTCCAATGATGAATTAACTCAAGGAGGTGGCTGACAGTAATCTTTGTCACTAGATGCACTAGCTGTCTAAGTCCTGTCATTTTATGCATCTCATGCAAAACAGATGTATCCAGAGTCTGGAAAAAAAAAATCATTCACAGGGTGGAAAAAAAAATCGTTATACATTACAAGTGCTGGAAGGCTGTCACAAAGAATTTTATTATTTTTCATCCTTTAACGAGAAGGTGGATTGTGCATATTGTAATTTTCACAGAGCCCACTCTAAATAATTCTGTAACTTTCCCAGCTAGAAGTTTCCTCACTCTAGTGGATGCTCATTACAATGGCACCATGGCAGGGTCGCTCAATCACTCAGAGAAAACTCTCTGCAGCACACACACACACACACACACACAC
Source organism: Tachysurus vachellii (assembly GCF_030014155.1). Lineage (NCBI taxonomy): Eukaryota > Metazoa > Chordata > Actinopteri > Siluriformes > Bagridae > Tachysurus > Tachysurus vachellii. The sequence goes on from NC_083465.1 coordinate 17,585,764, forward strand.
ACACACACACACACACACACACACGTTTTTCATGTACAGAGGCAACACTCTGCAGTCTCTGTACCCTCCCCACCAGTTCTTCTCTCTCTCCTTCTCTCCTCCCCAAAAATTACACCACACAAGGTTAGATTTAAAACAACAAAACAAAACAAAAAAAAACACACAACTTCCCTTCCCTGTTTTAAATAAATATTTTTCTAGCTACTGATATTCCATTAGATATTCCATGTCTTTATAGTTCATTATAGTATTTATTGTGATGAATCTGATTATGGTAAATATTTAATACTTTATTGTGTATGTCTATCTCATTATACCACTCAAACTGTATTACTTATGTGTGTTACTGTGAGGAAAGTGAATCCATAAGCTAATTCTCTGAGGTGAGTGTAAAACAGCACAGCATTACAGCAAGCATTGGACCAACTGAAGAGTTAAAATCACCTCCTAGATGGATGTTAAAGCATTGCTTTTTGCTAGCTCCTGCCACCAGCGCTCTCATGCATCATCTGTGTAAATTTTCAAGAAAACAGAGCAGAGAGAGAGAGAGAGAGAGAGAGAGAGAGAGAGAAAGAAATCTAACAGGGTTCCTAAGAGGCCTGCTGTTGCAGCCCTTCCATCTCTGATTTACATTCATTGTAAAGATTTATGAGATACCTCCCTGGAAGAATTCGAAGCTGCAAGAATTTGGGGGGTGGATTATTCAAAACAGTGATTATTTTTGGTTGCGATTATGCATGCACACCTGATCAGGGTGTCACCACTGCCTCCATGTCCGGCAATGATGGAACGGACCAATTTTCCAACTTTTCACCTGCCTTGCATAAATAGAATTTGCGTATACACACACACACACACACACACACACACACACTCACGCGCACGCACACACACATATATATATTGGCCCTTCTGTGTCACTTATTAGACTAAGACTAAGGGCCTGAATACATCAGGCAGGAAGAGAGTGGGTGAAAGAGGCACTTGGCACTGGTGTAGTAGTGTGGAATTGGGCCAGTGCACATGAAGATTTAACAAAGAGGAAGTGATGTGTTTGTCCCAGCCATGCTTCCCTGGAAGTCCAGGGTATTTCCTTGCACTGTGGCATGGTTATTACTCTGGAAAGCTGCAATGAGATATTGGCATATGTCTGTCTGTCAGTGACATATGAGACACTGAGCCATAGAAGAAATTGGAGTAAAATCACTTCATCTGTAGTACAGCTTACTGTACTGTATATACAGAGCAATATCTAGAATGCGGGAGTGAGGGATTTCAATTGAATTGAAACAAGAAAAGCAATTCAAATAAACACAGGAACAATATTTGTGAAACTAAGTAGATTTTGGAAAGTAAGCCTAAAAAATACAAATCTAAATAAAATATTTTTGGCCCTTGTAAGTATAAAAAAGTATTCCAAGAACAAAAAAGGCTTAGTGGTTAGCATGTTCGCCTCACACCTCCAGGGTCGGGGTTCGATTCCCGCCTCCACCTTGTGTGTGTGGAGTTTGCATGTTCTCCCCGTGCCTCGGGGGTTTCCTCCGGGTACTCCGGTTTCCTCCCCGGTCCAAAGACATGCATGGTAGGTTGATTGGCATCTTTGGAAAATTGTCCGTAGTGTGTGATTGCGCGAGTGAATGAGAGTGTGTGTGTGCCCTGTGATGGGTTGGCACTCCGTCCAGGGTATATCCTGCCTTGATGCCCGATGACGCCTGAGATAGGCACAGTCTCCCCGTGACCCAAGGTAGTTCGGATAAGCGGTAGAAAATGAGTGAATGAAATGAGAACAAAAAAAAAACAAAGAGTCACATTATAAATATGACTATATATATAAATCACTATATCTTCCTGTCTTATTCCTCCGCTTCGAAATGTTTGTCCACTGTCAGCTCGCAGAGTCCTATTAGCTACTTATCTGAGTACACACAGATGAGACAGAGCACTTTCCAGATGATCATGGTGTGAGTGAAGAGCTGAAGAAACACTCTTATTGATTGGCCTGTAATTGTGAGTGTGGAAAAAATGATGGGTTAGTGCAGATTAGTAATTATATAATAGGAGGTGGACACTCGTGCACAGTGTGACCTCCTGAGTCACTGACATGGCAATGACACACAGATCTGTGTAAAGTGTTCTGACATTACTGCACTCATCTTAATGCACTAATCTGTCCTTTAGACACTGTTTCATATCTGCATGCGTGGAGGAGTTAATGGTAACGTCTTACATTTCTCCTGCAGGGTAACTAGTTAACAGTGCTTTTATATTCATTTATATTTGTATTTTATATTTGACCATTTATATTTGCACATTTTTCCACTGTACCTACAAATGTATTTATTATATATGTGATCATGTCTTATCAATGCCATTCTGTTTACACTGTGGAGCGTCTGTACTAGAACAAATACCTCGTATGTGAAAACATACTTGGCAATAACAACCTTTCTTTCTTTTCTTTTTTCTTTCTGATATTAACTACTGATTATTTACGGATCACATAATTCAGTATCGTTAACTTTCCTGAAGATCTGCTATCTAATATACTCCAACCAATTCCTATACCACAGTATCTATAATATAAATATTTACCAGTTAGTTAGGTCTCTTATAAGACTTGGCACTAGGTTGGAGTTCCCCAAGGTCTCAAGAGAGAAATGTACAATAACGTACAATGCTGTGATGTAGCAACCAGTACCATAATCTCCTGTTTGTAAAACAACTCTTCTAAGTAATATAAATTACTAATGGTTTTTGTTATAATGCTTGTGATTTGTAATACTGATCCACATCATCATTAACTACTGAAGAACCAAACAGTAAAACTTTACTAATTATATTAGTAATACGTTTTAGAGTAATTAGAGTTACATTACATTACTAATGAGTTTGCATGTGTTTCACTTCACTGTTCTACTTTTGTTTTACTGATCTTTATTAGCTACTGAAGAACATCATCATTTCCCATTGCTGGCAAATATCACATTATTGTTTCGACTCATATCCATACAGCTAAAATACATGCAAACATCATTCTTAAGTGTTTGATCAAACTTGGATCTGTTCTGGTACAAAATAGTGCACATTCTTATGACAGCAAAATTATTATTATTATTATTATTATTATTATTATTATTATTATTATTATTATTATTATTAGAATCACAAATAACCTCCTAGCGATTCTCACTATGTGTCCTCTAGGATATCATTTAAGATTCAAACACAGAAAAAAAAAGCAATTCTAATAATTGCCTGATCAGAATGTATACAGTATACACTTACGACTTTTTTAGGAACCCTATGCTATTACGGGGTAAGGCCGCCCTGTGCTTTCTTCTTAATGGCATCGGATTCCACAAAATGTAGAAAACGTTCCTCTGAGATTATGATCTATGTTGACATAATTGCATCACACTAAATCCTGCAGATTTTTTTAGATGCATTTTCATTTCTCCCGTTCTACCACATCCCAAATGTGAGCTACTGGATTCAATGTCAATAACTGGGAAGAACATTGAACTCATTGTCCTGTTCCTGAAACCAGAGATAACTTTTACTTTGTGACATGATGCATTATCATACAGAACGTAGATATTTAGATTAGAAGAGAGCCCATTGTGGCCATGAAACGATACACAAGGTCAGCAACAATACTTAAATAGGCTGTTGCATTCAAGCAATAGTTTATTAGTATTAGCAAACCCAAAGTGTGCCAAGTAAAACATTTCCCACAACATTATACCACTTCCAGAAGAATATATAACAGTAATAACTGATTGTCCTAAAACTGCTATTACATATGCTACATTAATTTTGATCAGGCACTTAATAGAGTTGGTTTTTCTCCTGTGTTTGGATCTCAAATGATGTCCTAGTAGCCATGTAATGCACTGCGTATTCTCTACAATGCCAGTAAATCATACCCTATGTAGTGAGAGCTGATAGTAAAAAGAAAGATATTTGTGATTCTGTGTATAAATTAAATGCAGACTGGCATAGTTTCTGGGTAATTATGTCTTATTTTTGTAAAGGAATATGATAGTTGTTAATAAAGAACTACTTTTTTGTTACTGTGTAGTTCCTGCGTACTTCGCTATGAGTTGATGAATGATAATGAAAATTGTGGATATATATCTGTAATTATGATCTATTTGTGTGCATTTGTGTATAGACTATGACATCATTTCAGTGTGCATGTTGGTCAACTCAGCATGTTCCAAGCCACTATATGTTTTGTTCATAGATAGGTTTGTTAATTAAACAGAATTATACATATTTAAAGCACAAAAAATCTCTCTCTCTCTCTCTCTCTCTCTCTCTCTCTCTCTCTCTCTCTCTCTCTCTCTCTCTCTCTCTCTCTCACTCACACACACACCTCAAACTTTCTGTAAACTGTATATTACTTACATGTAGTAGTATACACCCTAAAATGTCTAGGTTAGCAGTCATCATAGGACGATGCAGGTCTTAATCTGTAATAGTAATGAACGTTTAATTATTATGGCTTTGACATTTTTTATTAAAGAGTACTATCATTGAAACATGAAATTTAATATCAATTGAAAAAATATATATCATATAACATCTTATCTTATATTGATTCTATATTAACATGCCTCCACCAGTATATCTTCGAGATGATATTCTGTTCCATATCATAACTACATATACAATTTACCATTACTAAAGACTATTTATTTACTTACTAGTTATTTAGTTGTCAAAATCCATCACTGCAGTCATCTATCCTATATATGTGCAAACTTCCAGGCAGAAAAAAAAAATGCTTGTACTGTATCATGCATTGTATGGCCTTGGATCAAAACAGAGGCAGCTCAGAGCATGATAGCATTTGGGTCATAGAACCATAAAAATAAAAAAAGGTACTTAAGAGTGACTCATACCCAGCCAGTAACCTCCAGTCAATTCTAACTAACCAACAAAAAACACTGTATACATAACCTGATGGACAAATATAAAGTTCAGCTGCCACGGTAAGTACATTCAACATGGAGATTACCTTTGGAGTCAAAACAATGGATTACATTAAATTCAAATTAGCACTTTTAACGATTCCCATTGTCTCAAAGCAGCTTTACGTAAGTATAGAAACAGAAGAAAAAATAAATAGATAAATATAATAATAATAATAATAATAATAATAATAATAATAAGAAGAAGAAGAAGAAGAAGAAGAAGAAGAAGAAGAAGAAGAAAATAAGAATAAAAATAAATAAATTAATACATACAATTTAAAAATATTAATTTAAAATTTAAAATACTTTATATCTATCCCTAATGAGCAAGCCGGAGTCGACGGCATCAAGTTAAAACTCTCTGAGATGATATGAGGAAGAAAACTCGAGAGGAACCAGGCTCAGAAGGGAACCCGTCCTCATTTGGGTGACACTGGACAGTAAATAATGTAAATATAAATAATGCTTTACGAGCTTTTAAACTTTAGTTCAATACCCAAAACTTGTCAACTGGAGTTATAGAGAAGAAATAAGTTCATATAACTTAAGGCTATCATGTCATATAGTGTGTAGATTGCGTTCCATTTGAAACCAGAAAGAAAAAAAGAAATTAAATGATGATTAGGCGTTTGTCAGCACAATTAGACAATTTAATAAAACTAATGTTTTTGTAACATAATTACAATAATGGCAGGTCATTAAATGACATATTTAATAACATCTCTAGAATCAGATATTATTATTATTATTATTATTATTATTATTATTATTATTATTATTATTATTATTATTATTATTATTATTTTACTATGAGATTTACCTGAATACTAATACAGAACACATAGTGTGCTCTAAACCAATACAAATATCAATATGAATAGTAGCTAAAACAACTAAAGCTTGCCCATGCAGGGAATATGGCTGAAAAGAAAAGTGTACTTTGGAAATTGGATATATTCAGGCAGACGAGAGTCAGATATGAAGCTTGTGGGCACGAGTGAAGAGTGAGATATGAACTAAGAAAGATCGTTTTCATTAACATGTGTATAAGTCACATTGTAATAAATTTAGCCTTCATTCATCCTTAGTGCATGTTCAATGTCAGGGTGTTTTTACATAAGGCTACTAGAGTACATGCAACTGAGTTGGTTAGAAAACATAACAAGAACAAACAGAAGTAATGTCTGTGCAGGATTAAAAGTATTTCCCACTCACATCCCTCAAGTGATGTAGCTGAGGCTGAGAATCTGTCAGAGCTAGAATTCACAGAGCAGGCTCACAATGTCAGAATTTCAACCAATTTTTTCCCCCCAAATTTTCCATTGTTTCTTGAGTCATAGTAGTCCACTTGAGGTGAGGAGAGAAAGGAAGGGGATGCCATTGCAGACTTTGATTTTCGAGATGTAAAAGGAACAACGAAATAGAAGCACAAACCAACACAGCAAAACATGCAGGCTAAAAACAAAGCAAGAACGAGGCACTACCCGACAAACAAAATGTGACATGACAAAGACAGTGAAAGACTTGATTAAAGGAAATGCAGAGGGGTGGGTGAGAATGGACATGCAGGGGTATGTGATGTGCATGGGATGATGGGTATTGTAGTCCAGTGCCATTGAGGGTTCTGTTTTTATTTTAAAACCCATCATCATCATCATCATCATCATCTTCATTATCATCCATTTTAAGCCATGAAATTAGAAATAAGAATACACATAAGGATATGAATATTTAAAGCCCTAAACAGATACAGATATAGATACAGATAGACATAATGTCAATGCATAACACCCTTATGCACAGAAGCATATTGTTGATATGTTGATGTTGAAAAAGTAGATCATCTTTTTTTTTATAACTTATTTGTGCATGATAAAATGCTGCAGTGTCCAGTGATGCAAAACGAGTGTGTCAAAGTGAGTGTAACAACACAAATCTAAGTCACTGGAGTTGTTTTTCTGAAGATTTATGCCTCTGACATTCATCTGATTTCAGGGCCTAGTCTATGCTGAGAGGGTCAGGGGGATACAAGTAAAGACGAGAGAGAGAGTGAAGATGGGATGGAAGTGTAAATGAGTAAGGGAAAGGAAAAGAAAGCCCTGTAGGCCACTGCCCAGATATTTACAGAATTTACTGCCTCCATCTTGTCCAGGAAGCTGGGGAGAGCAGGTGGGCTGAGCAGGTCAATTCATTAACACACTAGCTCATGCACACATGGCACACACGCCCACACACAAACATGCACACATATGCACACACTTCCATGTTATCACTTCCTCTCAAGCCCATACCCTCTTTGATTGTTTTTTTTCACACTCTTTTTCTCACAACCCAAGAAGCATGTTGTCTGTGATGGCACTGTTTGTAGTGCAGCTCTGAATAGTGCCAAGCATGTTTCTTGAGGTCATGTTGTTTCTCTTCTGACTTCAACAAGCTCTCTTCCATTATTTGCATTTTAAAATCTTTCTGCGAGCGAAAAGTGGTGCATTCTGGGCCATGAAAAAAAATAAACTTTGAAATGTCCATTGCTTTAATACAATAAGCTCCATAGAGTTCGGAGAAATTTGCATTCTTCCTCTGCTTCCAAATTCTCCCATAAAGTCTGAACATGTGTTTATACTACATCTCCCTCCATCCTGTCATTCCTCTAGCCCGAGTGAGAGTCAAAGCCAGCTTCCCCTCCATTAGCAGCTGCTCTCTGCTCCCTCCCCAGTAGACGGCCAGCTCAGGGAGAGCGAGACAGAGCAGAGTAAGGTTGCGCATGTTGGTGCGGGTGTCACACTGCTGTAATTGGTGGCAGTTTAAGGTGTAAACAAGGTGGCAGTTCAGTGTGTAATTGCCCCTGTTTGCAGAAGCGGAGGGAGGAAAAGAGGGTGGGTCTGGGAGGGGTGCAGGCTGACAGAGTGTTAGACCTCCACTTGCTCCTCTTAAATTGGAGTCACAGATGCCGAGGGGTGACGCTTCCTCTGTGCTAGAGAAGAGAAGAGAAGAGAAGAGAAGAGAAGAGAAGAGAAGAGAAGAGAAGAGAAGAGAAGAGAAGAGAAGAGAAGAGACTCATCAACGAATGAAGAGACTCATCAACAAATGTAAAAATGCTGCCCTCATTAAACTTCTTAATTTTTTAATGACACACATACACGTACACACAGAAATACACAGCCCATTGGCCTATCATTGCAGCAAGGCCGTTTCTTCCTTTGGTCTTTAATGGATTAATGGATGCTGATATATGGAGTGGAAGTCACTGCTCTCATAAACATTACTACACTGGTGTGTGTGTGTGTGTGTGTGTGTGTGTGTGTGTGTGTATGTGTGTGTGTGTGTGTGTGTGTGTGAGTGATTCAGCTAGTAATGACTGCAGTACTGCAGTACAGCTGAGATACATTTCCTGTGATGCACATTATGAAGGCATGCTTGTGTTTGGGTGGCATGGAGTATAAGTATTGCCAGCCACACTCTCTTGTCAGTCAGGGACACTGTTTTTCCCTTAAGATTTAATGCACATGTAGGATACATACGGGACAAAGTATGGCTGAGTGTTTGAATTACTTTGGAGGTGAAAATATTGTCCACATTCAAAAACACAGAATTTTTTGTAATTCCCCTGATATTTCTTTCCAAGCACACCATTCTGTTCCTGAATTAAGGAGTCGGTTGGGGTTGGTGATACCCATGTGCATTTGGATGTTGGCCTGCTTCAGACAAAAGGAAGCATATAACTCAAAACTTGTTTAAAGCATAAATAAAAAATCAAATACACAAAATTTTAAACTGTAGTCAAACTGTAGTTGGAACTGAATTTAATGTGAGTTGCCTGGTATAAATATATAAATCTGTGTGTGTGTGTGTGTGTGTGTGTGTGTGTGTGTGGCTGGATCAGATGCCTTACAGGCACATAACAGTTATTGAAAATGAAGTACCAAGTGGATGTACAAATCTACCAGTCCTTTAAAATATTTGGCAAAGCATGTCTAACCCCAATCACTGGGTCTGCATTAATGGCAATACAAATTACTGTCCTGTCTATCTGTACCATGCCTCCAGCACTAAGCCAACTTCCAGGCTCAAGCACAGCTGATTATACTAAACATGACAGACTGGAGAACCTCAATCTTGCCTTCAAAAGCTGAGACCCAGAGACTCACAACACTGAAAACCCTCTCTGTCAACCTGCTGGAGGTCTTCCAGGGGAAAAAAATGGACAGGCTGATCTCTCTCTCTCTCTCTCTCTCTCTCTCTCTCTCTCTCTCTCTCTCTCACACACACACACACACACACACACACTCTATTTCTTTCTCTCTTGATCTCTCTCCTTCTCTTTCTCTCTCCATTCTGAAGCCCTTTTTTGACTATCCCACTCTCTAAATTATGCATTCCCTTGGAAATGACCAAGTAATGGCTAGAGGGATTTCATCCCTAACATGCTTCTCTGTTTGTTTTTTTCTCTCTTCCCTCTGCAATTTTCATGTGGCCCCTCATGTCAAGTGCCGATCACCACTCAAAACAATGTACCCATCCTGGCAAGTTCTGCATACACACGAGGAGAGAGACTTTGTGGAGATAAGAAATGTATTTTTGCTTGAGAGGAGCAATCCACAGAAACACAGAAGGATGTTAAGTTCAGGCAGGCTGTTCTCTTCCTCATGCATCTCAACTGCATTATTTAGCAAACAAACTCCATAGACTGCCTTGTTTTCCCTGGCCTGTCCACTTGCTCTGTTTCCTTCATGTATCCATCGTCTTGTTTTTCTCTTGCCGCATTTCACATTCTATCTTTTTTCAGAGGGCAGGTGAAAGCAGGACAAGGCAGAAAGATAAAGATAAATTCAGAGCAATGCCTCAATAGTCTGTAAAAAATACAGCAGCTCTGGATTTTCAGATAGATATTTCCGTAACATTATATCAAAAGGAAGTGGAAGTGTTCACAGAGTTGCATGACACCTGCATAAGTCTTTCATGGTAACAGACATAAAGTTATATCACCTCATATAACGGCTTATTCCAACAGGCATCACCATATATAAGGACAGTTTGATTGTCAAACTGACAAAGATTTATGCTAACATACCGTTATTTATATTGCTTTCGGTACATTCACATGTGCACTGACATATACTCACATGTTAGCATAATTTTTACCTCAAGCAACCGACCATTTTGGGGACATGCTGCTAAAAATAAGTACGTTTATCTGATAGGAGTAAAGTGAACATGACATTCGGGGAACTGCTAGAGATGTGTCCCAGTGAAGATTGTTCTTAATACAGGGTATTCATTACTTTCTATATACAAAGTGCAAAAAATATCATTAGCAATTATGATAAATGCTAAATCCTGTTTTCTTTTTTCTTAGATGTGCCCGTCTTTATCTTTTAAACTTGCCATCACTGTAAACCGTGTCTACACAACAGGCATGACAACCTGAGGAGTGAAAATGGTGACAAGTTCAGTAACAACACCTCGCTAGAGAATTTGTCTGGAGGCATCATTGTAATTGCAACAAGCATATTTAAAAAAACTATACTGAGACCTTAGAAGCTAACTAAGAAGTTTTAAATTAGGTTTTGAACAGTAAAAAGCAGCTGGTCTTTGGATTATGTCCATCATTTTTTCTACAGCTACCAAGCCAGCTAATTTTCATTTCAGACTTGTCAAATTGGTTGCCTAACAAATGTGTACGTAAGATACAAAATATCACACCTAACAGAGACTCCGAGTTCATGTTATCAAACAAGCTTGCGCTAGATTTTGGCTGAAAATAATTATAGCCACATTATCCATTATTACTTATATGCTCTAAGTCCTCATTAACATTAGCCCTGGTAATGGATAATATTCATTGTATTGATGTGGTGTTTTATGTGATGCATTCATTTAGGCATTTTTTTTCTGGACCACCTTCTGCTATACAGTGATTAATTTATCATTTAAAACTTAAACTTTTCAACAGCATGAACTGTTAGCTAACTTTAGCTGAAATATTTGTTAAAGTGAATTTAATGTTACAGTAGCAAAAGTCAGAAAGGTAGCTAAACTGAATTTAATGCAGCAAATAAAATTAAATGTGTTTAACACCAAGACTAGGATTAGCAGAAGTAAGAGGGAATGGACAACTGTTTATATAAGCTGTTGGTTATTAATTTAGTCACATTTAACTGTTTTTAGTTAAACTAATTTGGAACAGTTTTGCGGTGCTTATGTTCAGTATTGAATTTCTTTGTCACGTCACACTTCACAGTGGTGGTTAATGCCTCAAAGAAGAAAGTTAGATCTTTAAGATTTTTTAGAAGTATTTCTGTTTACACAAAATACTAAGGGCTATATATTCATAGAAAAGTTCCAAAAATATTTTTTTTTTTTTTTTTTTTAAATTCTGTTGATGGGGCACGGTGGCTTAGTGGTTAGCACGTTCGCCTCACACCTCCAGGGTCGGGGTTCGATTCCCGCCTCCACCTTGTGTGTGTGGAGTTTGCATGTTCTCCCCGTGCCTCGGGGGTTTCCTCCGGGTACTCCGGTTTCCTCCCCCGGTCCAAAGACATGCATGGTAGGTTGATTGGCATCTCTGGAAAATTGTCCCTAGTGTGTGATTGTGTGAGTGAACACTCAAGTTCTTCCACCTTAGCGAACTATGTCTTCATGGTGTCTGTACAAGCCAAACTTTTGGCTATATAGTGTATAAACTATTATTAAAGCATCTTAAGTATATTTTGTTGGGTTAAAATTAACTCAAGATGTTTTTGTGTTCTTTTTCACTGAAAAATCTTGAATGAGGAAACACATTTAACAATCAATAGTGCAATAGTGCAGCCGAAAATAAAAATCCAGGATGAGTCATGAGGATACCGTAACTTTGAGCTTCAACATGAAATGTAATAAAGTAGTAAAGAAAGTTAAAAAATCAAATATTCTTTACTCTGTTTTTTGGATCTGGCCTTAATTTTACAGGACCTTCTTCCCCCACTGGTCCTCACACCTTTCTCTCTCTCTCTCTCTCTCTCTCTCTCTCTCTCTCTCTCTCTCTCTCTCTCTCTCTCTCTCTCTCTCTCATATTCTCTCTCTCTCTCTTTCTTTCTCTCTCTCTCTCTCTCTCTCTCTCTCTCATATTCTCTCTCTCTCTCTCTTTCTTTCTCTCTCTCTCTCTCTCTCTCTCTCTCTCTCTCTCTCTCTCTCTCTCTCTCTCTCTCTCTCTCTGGTTAAGATTGCTTCCCTCCCATTCGGACGAGACTCTCCAGAGATGCTGATGATACAAGGCTTTGGGTGTCTGATCCCTCAATCTCAGCCTTCTGCCTCTCTCCCTCATCCCGTCAGCATGCTCATATGTTTGATTTGGACTGCGCTATCTCTCTGGATCTGCCACGGCTGGTTTGGGTGGGGGAGTGAGCGATGTTTGGGGTTCATTTATATTAAGTTGTCCCTGACATCCTGCAACCTAATCATCCTCTATAATACAGGCTCTGATACATCAGCCTGAGTCAAAGTCACAAGTCAATAAATCCATTTCTTCTTCTCCTCTCTGTCTCAGAGCCAGCTACCTCTCAGTGCCCAGTCACAAAGTCCAGCAGTCTATCAGAACAAGGTCGTCTGGTGTCGAAAGTAAAGAACAGGAGAAAGAGAAAAGAAAAAGGAAACTCTACATAAAAAAGAGTATAACCTAGTAAAAAAAAATAATAATAAAACCTTCTTGTTATTCTCTAGGCCTCAGTGAACCACTGCAGCCTGGTACAACTCAATTTAAATTCCAATTAGAATGGTCCAAACATAGGCATGCGCACTGCCGCAGGTCAGGAAGGTTCATGATTGTGGGCGCAAAGTGTTTTCCACCTGGGTGCCTCACCTCTTAGAGTTAAAGCACACAAGCAGAAGTTTGCACAAATCTGCATGTGTGACTGGTAGACAGTCAGGCAGCATAGTTGCCAGCATGTAGAGCGAAACATTTAGCTATCTACTACTGACGAATAGATGCAACAGGGTGGCTGAAGGTTATTTTTGTAGGTGGAGGATTTTATGAAACCTTGCCACCTAAACCTATTTCCAGACCAAGACTTAATATTCTGGAAGTGTCATAAATCTTCTCTTCTGTGTCATGGATCTAGCCACAAAGTCAAATTTGCATTGGCAAATGGGAAAATTGCGTACAGTTATTTGTTAATCTGATCTTTGTTTATCCAACAGTCTTGTAATCCACTTTTAATTAAATATCTCCCCAAATATGTGTGAGCAGCAGTTTGACTTTGCTCTCATGCTGCCAGGATTCATAGGCTTCGCTCCAATGAGGTCCCTCACTCCCACTGGTCTCTGTCCCACACACACACACACACACACAATGACACACACATCATCCCGCTCACAATCCTTTATTTGAACATTCAGTAGGCACTGACCATATCACTGCTGAAGCACATACTTTTTAGCACATCTCTGTATTCTGAATTCAGCACATACACACCATACAAACTTCAGTGAGAAAGTTTGGACATGTACAGGTTGGACTGCCAGTAGGCAGATGGGGTGGTGTTATCTTCCTCCCCTTTTTCAGAATGAGCAGATCATGTGACTGAAAACTATGCCACGCTTTATTGTTTGGGCAACGAGCTCCATTCCGTAACACAATGTGCCTATATAATGTCCTTTATCAATTTACAGTAAACACTATTGCTCACTAATAATGCAGGCAGATACCGGGAAAGCAATTACTTGCAAGGATATCAGCAAAGAACTGGGTATAGCTGAAATAGAATATGCTATGAATATACAGGAATATGCGCCAAATAATAAAGTATAATACAATATGAACGCAAAGAATCCATTTATAAAGTTGAAGGTATAAATGCATGTAAAAGGAGTCATGGGACATTGTGCCTGTTTCACACTACATTGTGCCTTGGTGTTGGTAGTAATATTCCTGACCCCAAACTATTCAACAACTCAGTTTCCCTGCTGTTGTGTGCTGTAATGCAATATTGTCAATGACATACTGTCATTATTCACAGCACATATTGTGTTCACAGGACAACTATTGTAACCAGTCAAGTTGTGAATGCTTGTCGGACACTTCGATTACCTCTTCTTTCAAAGGTTAATTCTGCTGCCATTTCGATGGCATACTGAATGTTGGAAGGTGAGACAGAGAAAACGTGGCCACACAAAACAAGGCATCTGGTAGAAGATAGAAAATGCTGCCTTCTTGATTTCATATGTCATACTGTTGGTTTTCTCTTAAACAAAACACAAAGAAAAGCTGTGCAGGTCCGCCCAGGTTGTGAATTCTTAAACACATATAGATGGGAGACAAAATGGGGTTCTGCTTTGTTGTCTGTTTCTTATTAAGCATCCAAGAATCATGACAAGAATCATGACAATTTGCCATCTGCTATGACTACGGCCATGTGTACATGCCTGACGATGGATAATCCATCGGACGGCAGCGGGGAAGTTGAGGATAAGCACCCTGGCACTACGACAGTATAATTTCATTATGCAGGACTAAGCAAAGATTTATACCATGGTGTCCAATCTTATCCAGAAAGGGCCTCTGTGTGTGCAGGCTTTCATTTCACCCCAAGCAGAAGCCACACCTGAATCTATTGAAAACAAAGATCAACTAATTACACAAGTGGTGAATTCACTGGAATGTGGGGAAGATTGGACAACTCCACTTTATACAAAATGAGGTGTCCTCTTTTGCCACGCTAGAAGACTTCATCTTAATTTAATATGAAATGGCATTTTTAAGTAACTTTTGCAGTGCGTGAGTGAATGAGTGTGTGTGTGCCCTGCGATGGGTTGGCACTCCGTCCAGGGTGTATCCTGTCTTGTTGCCCGATAACGCCTGAGATGACGGCACAGGCTCCCCATGGTAGTTTGGATAAGCGGTAGAAAATGAGTGAGTGAGTGAGTAACTTTTGCTTATTTGCTAAAATTATCTAAGTACAGTTAACTAAGGTAGCCTGTTTTCTTTTAAATAGAAGCCTTTATTTTATCACATATACATTATAGAACAGATATCCTAACTTTGGAATTTGGGGTCAGAGCACATGGTCAGCCAGGATGCAAAGCCCCTGGAGCAAAGAGGGTTACGAGCCTTGGGGTTAAGAACGTGGACAGACAGCTTTCTCCGTCACCATCATCAAAACAGTAATTGAAGTTTTTTTAAGAAGAATGGTTCACTTCTCCAGTACAATTTCATAATCTTGTAGGATCTTCAGTGGCACACTGACACTGAGACATTATGGTGTTTATGCAGGTTCTTCATTATAGCACACAAGCATTCTGAGCATGCAGAGCAGTATCACAAATTAAAAGCATTAAATGTACGTACACTGTGGCCTTGGTAGAGGCCTCAGCATGCAAAGAAATAAATTCATGTGAGAGCAGTTCAGCTCTGCGAGCACTGAGCACTTGGACATGCACTTCACATTTTATGTTCACTTTGCTTGCGAGGTTGAATTTAAAATAATAAAATGTTAAAAAGTCCCCACTGGAATGATTAAGTCTTAACCAATCCCTTTCCTTCCTGAACTCTCTAATTCACCCGCATGTCGTTTAAACGGCATAAAGTTTATACCGATTTTTCTAAGAGAATATTTAAGTAAACTGTACATGGAACACATCTACAGAAGGTCCAACCATATGCCTGTATTACATTGGCAACAGGAACAATCCAAAAGTGTTCATTGGTAAGCTGTGGAGGAGGCTGGAACCAAACTATAGCGACACTTAAGGCAGTCTTTCACCTATTAAATGTTTTATATCAAAGCCAGCAGAAAGTGAGACATCTCAAAACACCTCAAGACAGTAGTAATCCTCCAGAGTGAAGCATTAAACAATGATTTAATAAAAGCAACTTCTTTCACCCTCTAATTATCTGTCTATAAACTGCAATGGGCTGTGTGCAGTGCTGCAAGTTTTATGTAGTGTTAATGTGGTGAGCACATAGGTGACAAGTCTAATTTAGTCCGTCCCTTTCTCCCAGACAATGAGAAAAATATGCCTTAATCTCCTCCTAGTGTTTAGATAGAACAACTGCTTTTGTCTTTCCCTGGATGGGATTAAAATGCCATTAAAAGAAGTAGTACATTGTACAGTACACAGTACAATATACTGTGTAGGGATACATCAAATGTTAAAAATAAACAATAACTTTTTTTATTAATGAAGTGGAGAATGTTAGTAACCTGATGCATTAATCATTTAGCATAAATTGGGGGGGACACTTTAAATAGCACACAGTGTAGATTTATGGTCATTCTGTATAAAAGCAATTAGAAAAAGCTCTGATGGTAATTTATGTGAAATCTGTAAAAAAAAAAAAAAAAAAAATACAGAAATGAGTGGCAGCAAAACGATGCTATAAATCTGCATATTAATGAGTTCCTGTGAATCTCACTGATTGCTGCCACAATTAAAATGCCGGCAGAGGGGCACCACTCGTGCTCCATGTGCTACAAAAAAACGAGGGAGGAAAAAAGCGACAGAGGGGGACGGCTAATGGCAGCTTTTTAAATGTATTTTCTTAGAGAGCTATTGATTTGCAGTGTGCCATAATTAGCAGGCTTCCTTGAAGACGTCTGAGTCCACTGCTTAGAAAGCTTGTATCCAGATCCATCATTTCTGAGTTTAAGACTGCCAACTCTCATGCAGAAAACTTGTGGGAATTAATAAAATCGTGCATAAAATTTTGTTTGGTTGTCATGTAGTATTTATAGATCAGGTCATAGAGAAGTAGATTACTCACAGGTATCTTATTCTCATATATTTGAAATATAAAGTTAATGAAATAGCTATTTAATAATATAGAGGAGGGGTTAGATGAACTTTTTTTGTGAAGGGACAGAGAAATGTATAGAGAGAAGGGGAAAAGTGTGAATGCTAAAAATCTAGATGAAAGACAGGTCAGATGTGGTAACTGTTTTTTAGTCATTGATACAGTGTGTGTGCAGATGTTTTCTCATCAGCCTGCTGGTCAGAGACGGCTCAAAGGGTCAGTCTAGTTGGAGAATTCTTACTGGGTGATGCTATGAATCTCTCTCTCTCTCTCTCTCTCTCTCTCTCTTTCTCTCTCTCTCTCTCTGTCTCTCTCTCTCTCTGTCTGTCTCTGACTCTCACTCTCTCTCACACACATACACGGCTATTTTTGTTAACTGCAATGGCCACAACCTCTCGACCTGCTTGGCCTCTCTGTGGCCTACTTTGTGTTATTCCAGCATTATCCTTTAATCCCTTCATTTTAAAAGCTTTATTATCCTCACAGACCTCACCACACATTTACACAGTTTCAGGTATTTACATTTTTTTACTCTTGCTATAGACATCAGAACTGGAGTTTTGGCTTCAGGTTCAAATTGACGCAGTCCAAATTTTTAAATAGCACTGAATTTTTCCAATAATGTCATTACTGTCCTGTGTTTAATCAGGTTTTTTTTTTTCAGGAGCTTACATACTTTATCTGTGTTTACCTTTCCCTTTGTCGCTGCAGAGAAACACATGTGGAGGTACACCATGCTATTGATCAGAGTAAGAGGTCAATGTGTCTGCCTTCACTAGCCATATGATCTATGTCCAGATAAGTATTGTTTATTTGCCAAAATGGTGCAAGTTAACTCGATTAGGGCGAGAATTTCTCATTGCTCTCCAGACCGGTGAGGCTCCAAGGGGCAGAGTGTGTCCGGGATGTGCAGGGAAATCTAATTAAGCTTCATTGCACTCCCGCTTCTGTCCCAGAGATGAGCCATGTGAGTGTCTATCTCTGTTCTGCAGCTGACCCTATGTAACATACACACAGACTCTTTGTCTAGCCACTGTCTCTGCACTTATTTTTAAGTGTATTAAACTCACTGTGGATTACACATTCAGAACAAAAAAATTCTCTTTGCCTTATCCCAGCACTTTTACTTAATCCTGAAAGATTCAGCCTTGATAAAGTGTCACAACACGCAGCTGCAAAATCATCTGTGGCACAACCTTAAGGGAAAACTTTACAGCAGCAAGACAATAAAGAATGGGGAAGATCTCAGACGCTGTTTCTTAAAGACATAGTCGAGTGGGTTTTTTTTTTTTTTGGAAAACCCAAACCTCATCTCCCACATCTATAGCATATGCGCAATTACTATGGAGAATAATTTAGCAGTTACCTCATACTGAGACACAACCTGCTTATTCTGATCTCTAAGAGCTTTTATAAGGCAGTCAATAAATGCTTAGAGAGAGAAAAAAAAATCATGAACTCTTCAGTGAAAGGAATGTAAAAATTAAGCTCCAGGTCTGTATAATTCATCCTTTCAGAAATGAGACTACATTTGCAGAAGAAAGAAGAGAGACGATTGTGATTGTGTTTCCATTGTATCCAAAACAATATATCAAATATATACTGGTGCATTTTTCTCCTGAGATTCTCCTTTCTCCTTTGTCTTTCTCACACCATGTGAAGCTCCATAACATGTAGGAAAGGTGATATACAAAGAAAGATTATTATTATTATTATTATTATTATTATTATTATTATTATTATTATTATTATTATTATTATTATTATTTTGTCAGACTAATGCTTGTTTGTAATAAATAATAAATAAATAAATAAATAAATAAATAAATAAATAAATAGATAGATAGATAAAAACCACAGATTTCCAGTTTCAAATAAATGAGAAAAAAATGACATTAATCCTTTAAACTGTTAACAAATTTTATTTTGTAAAAGAAATATAAAACAGCATTGAATGTGAAGTAGCAGAAAGGAAGAAACTAAAAAAAAAACAAGCGTAGTGTTGTGTAAGAGTTACCCATGTCTCCATATTTTCATGAGCTGTACCACTGTGTGCTGTAGATTTGCGTAGATTTGCTCCCAGGTCATCACAATCTACTCGCTTTAGCACTCATACACATGCATGTGCTTTCCCGTGTGACAAGGTTCATTACCGATGGCTCCCAGGAATGACCTCATTTCAGCTCCTTCACACTTTGAGGACGCCACTTTGTTCAATTGCCCTACATGAGAACTTTCAGTAATGGGGCCAGTTGATTATATTACTTTGGTTATTTTACTTAATGCCCAAAACAGGAGATAAATTTAAAAATCTAGGGCAACTAATCGTGCTCAGATTTTTTTTTTCTCTTTCTTATCTTTATGTATCTATTTCTTCTCTTATGCCCTTTTTCTACTCTCTGTGGTATCTAGAGGAAATCACTTCATTTGACCACTGACACACTTCTCTCTCCCTCTCTCTCTCTCGCTCTCTCTCTCTCTCAGAGACAGATATGGTGGTCTCTGTGTGTGAGCGATTATTTTTTAACCCCATTATTTTCAGCAGACACAGCTGCAACTCTGGCACAGTGTGTGTGTGTAAGAGAGATGTTGAGAGGAAGAGTAACCCGAGGGTCACTTTTGCTAGCCTTAAATTACATTTCTCAACAGGACGGAAGCAGAAGTTTTTCAGAACGATTGTTTCACTTTAGATTTGTGCAGCGTGCTGAAGAGGCCCGGAGCCTCGAGCTGCCAGTGTGTGTTAGGAGCGGTGTGACTGGATTCACGGGTATATCACACATGGTTGTGGTGTGGATAGACTCACAGAGCTCCCTCTATTACCCTCTCACACTTTGTCTCAAAGATGTGTACACACAGCATGCTGTCAGTGCATTTGTTTACATAATCATAGTAGGACTGCGCTACACAGCTCTACAGTGCTCTATCAGCTACATGGGTATACAGGGTTAACACCTTCGTCTCTGTTAAATTCTGTGTTTTATAGCTTTTACATGAAAATAGAGATTGATTATAAGTACCTGAGTCCACTAGCAAGAACTATTTATATGTTCATTCATTCATTCATTAATCTTCAGTAACTCTGTTCCAGCTTTATCCTGGTTATGTATGTGATGGTTCTGGTTCAATCTCAGCAAATGGGATGCCATTCACACACATATTCACACACTGATTCACACCTGTGGGCAATCTAAGGTAGCTGATATGCCTACATGCAGTTTTTTAAGAGGTGGGAAGATATCCCAAAGGAAATCCACATGGAAATGCTGTGAACATGATGAAAAACTTCACACCCAAGCTCAGGATCAACCCAATGACCTGGAGTCACCACTGGGCCACCTTGCAGCCCACCGCTTATATGCTGATGTTCTAAAAGATTTACATTTACAGCATTTTGACACACACACACTTCTTCAGAGGAACTTACATTTATCTCATTTATACAACTGAGCATTTGAGGGTTAAGGGCTTTGTTCAAGATCCCAGCAGTGGTAGCCTGATGGTACTGAGATTTAGAACCACAACCCGACAATCAGCAGCACAACATCTTAACCACTGCACTACTACATACACGCAGAAACAGCCTTGAGTGTGTTGGTTAAAGAAATAATCTTATTTATTTTATTGATCATTTATTGAAACAGTTATCTATCTACAGTTACTGTGGCCCAGGGACCAAAACTACTTGGCCCAATAGAAGAGGTATGACGTTTTCTCACATATACACATGTGCCAACAATTTAGCCAAGAAGGAAAAATGGTCATGTCTTTAGAGTCAATACCCGCCTCACGTTATTATTATTGTTGTTGTTGTTACTTTTATAATGCATTGCCTGTGAACACAACCCTACTTTACAAACACTTTGACCCAAAGTGACCTTTTTTAAACCTCCTATCTGATTTTTTTTTGTTTTCCTCTATCCCCGCCTCACCCCTCTGTTCTGTTTTTCAGCCGCACTCCAAAGGTCCCAATCTGGATTTCATTGGAAGAGCTTAATAATTATGGGTGGATTTTTTTTTTTTCAAAGCCATCTGTGCCATTGGTCTTTGCTGTGCGTCGAGAAGCGGTCTGGTGCATGCGGTAAAAAATCAAACACAGTCCTGTTTACCTAAGCAGGGTGAACAGGCTCTCCATCAGCTGCAGCTGTGCCTGTGCCAAACCCTGGTTTTACTGTCACTAACCACAAGCACTGATTTCTCACGCAACATGATTCGGTGGGTTCTGCATAATCGATTTTCCTTGGCTGAACATCACACTGCTGGCCAGCCCATATCAACTTTGTCGTTGCCCAGAAAGAATTGCCAGTACAGAGGGAAAGCATAAACTTGTCTGTGTGTGTGCATGTGTGTGCGTGTGTGTGTGTGTGTGTGTGTGTGTGTGTGTGTTAAAAAGTAGGCTAGAACTTTCCTTTCTAAAGATCTGCATGTGTCAGAGATTGAGCCTGGCCAGAGATAATGTCAGAGTTGTGAAAGTTCCTCTCTCTCTCTCTCTTTCTCCCTCTCTCTGTCTTTCTTTGTGTTGTGTTGTGGATGGCTTATGGCTCAGAGACATGCCAGATAAAAAAAAAATAAAAAAAAATCAGGCTAAGAGGAGGAGAGGACTTTGGCTAAACTGGCAGGAAGATCAGAGTCTGGAAGGAGGCCTCAATCTGCACATATTCCCTTATAAGTAATTCATCTGAAAAGATCACATGATCGAGGGCCTAGGGGCTTTTGCCCCACTGTTTGCAGTGCTGTCTGCCCCCTGCCTGTCTCTGCCTTACTATCCTTCATTCTATAAACGCATTTCACTTCCTATCTCCTAGAACAAGCCCCCATCTCTTCTACACCTCTCCCTGAATGATCCCCAAGCACATCATTTATCATCTCTATGTATTATCATACCTGCATGGTGTAACAGACTCAGCTAACACTTAAATGAAACTGATATAAAGTATAATCACTGTTGCCTCACGTGAATGCTGTGTCGCTGTCAAGACTTTTCTTGCATTTGTGCGTGTGAATAAAAGTGATTGTGAGCTTGTGTACTTCGCACTTTGGATCTAAATGTGGCTGAATGTGTTAGAGGTTACAAGGTTCAGGCGACGTGCTACAGTCTACCCAGCGGCCAATAGTTTCCAGATTCAAAATGAAACCCTCTTTACTACATATCATGACATCTCATCCATTTTAGAACATGCAGAAAAGAGGGTATGACCCTGAAATTTTCTGAGCATGCAATGTTCATTTCAGGACAAAGACGTATCATAGGTGAAATTAACTGTGACTGAACAAAGTGATGCTGTGTTACAGTATTACAAACAGAGTGTTGGAAAACACATCCATTCTAAAGAGAATTCCTACAAAAGAAGAGTAAAATAAGAGCATGCTACCATGCTGCAGCCATTCAATACTTTTTTGCCGTGCATGAGCCACTTTTTTATGGATTATAGAGACTGCTATCCGAGACTGAAATTGTCGCACGAATGACACTTTTCCAAAAAGTTCAGCACCACTGGCTTCCCCGAGTCTGCCTGTCTCTTCTCAGCTTCCATCACTCTATGCTGCTGCTTCCCGCAGGCCTGTGGAAAGAAATCAAATCCGCTGAGTCTTGCTATTAAATCAAGCTCTCGTTTTGGCTTGCCTGATCATGGCTGTTTTTTCCTGCCTCCTGTCACATGAGAATTGGACGTGGCAGTGCCCACTGACTGCACAGCTTGATGTGGTGAGATGGCTCTCTCTGTGAGGCTAAAGTTACGGTCTTTGCAGCCCTCACAGCTCTGCTGCATGCATGCATGTCACACCATGTGTGTGAAAGTTAGCCCAGGATTTGTGTGGGCTCACTGTAAGAAGGTGTTGAAAAGCTCTGAATGTTTCTTGCGGTTGATTAAATGAGTGCTTGAGACCAGGAGCAGCCTGAGAAGGGGATGGGCCTCCTAGCGTACACAATCACACAGATATACAGACGTTTACATTGTGGGCTGAGAGCAAAGTCCTCACGGAGCTTCATATCAACATCTGTTTAACGTTATGTGTCCAAATATTTTAGCATTGCTAGTTCAAGCAATAGAACCATTAACTCCTCCTCTAAGGACTTCCTCCTCTATGAAGCTACAAAGGTCAAGGGGATAAAGAAAGAGTAAAGGAAGGAACAAAGAGAAAAGGTGGTGGAGAAGGTGGAGAAAGTTTAAAGGGGAAAGATTCCTTGAGACATGTGTGCCAGCTTTTCTGCGTAAACACGCTTGGCGGCTGACTTTGTAGTATATGCGCCAGGATGAAAAAGCGATCTGAGAGAGTACTAGAGAGACGCAAATATAAGCTTGAAAGAAAGGGTCTGTGGTCCACTTTCTCCGTCAGAGAATGTTTGTCCAAGTGTGGACTTGTTTTGGCTTGCGGTGTGTGCTAAAATGGATTTGTCCCTCCGTGGCCATGGGCTAGTCTAGTTCATGATTGGCCGTAAATAAAGAGGTGAGGCAGCTGAGGGTGCATTAATAAGCCTAATGTCAAGTGGCACAGCTTGTGCCTGAAGATGTGAGGAGGCGGCCTAGTCCTAATGAAGCTCAACTAGGACATGGAACCATTCTCTCATACCCTGTCACTAAGCATGTCAGATAAACATCTCTAGGACAACACCACAACTCCAGAGTGTGAGAGAGAGAGAGAGAGAGAGAGAGAGAGAGAGAGAGAGAGAGAGAGAGAGAGAGAGACTTGTACTGTCTACAGCAGCAGTCTATCCACTAATTCATTATGGGAAAGAGAAACAAGGAGAGACTGAGAGAAAGAAAAAGAGAAAGAGAGAGAGAGAGAGAGAGAGAGAGAGAAGCCTGGGGATGCTGGAAAGGTCTGACATTGCGTTCCTACACAGCTGCGCTTCTAAATCAGGTCAACATCTAAT
The DNA here is from genome assembly GCF_030014155.1 of Tachysurus vachellii. Lineage (NCBI taxonomy): Eukaryota > Metazoa > Chordata > Actinopteri > Siluriformes > Bagridae > Tachysurus > Tachysurus vachellii. The sequence continues at coordinate 17,609,378 of NC_083465.1, forward strand.
GGGCAAATACGCATCCCCAGGTGACAAAAGAGTTCTGTGTGTTCTGGCTCAGACTCTCTCCTCTTTTAACTCCCTTGATCGGTTTTCCTAGTTTTCTGTTTAGGCAGAATTTTTGTGTTTAGTTAATGTTAAACGCTTAAAATGTATTCTTCTAAAAAGCTGGGTTCAGCTTTAAAAGTACATAGAAATGACTTGGAATTATTCTACAATTTATCCAGTTGGAACAATGAAAATTAAATCACGTTAAATATGAAACAGTACAATAGAAATTTGGAAATTATATATAAATAATTAGAAATTACTTTGAGTTAAATAAATAATAAACACATGTGTATTTTTCTTTTTCATACATCTGCAATGGCTCTTAAAAATATATAATAAGGTTCCTTGCCACCCAAAATAGCTCATTCTCTAAATTCATGATGTCCTTTCTCTAAGATAAAATATTTCACTTCTTTTTCCTCTAATTGTGAAACCACTTCAGAAGCAAGCCCCGCTTTGTCACAAGCCATTTTTTCCCATTGTCCTTTGTACCTAGCAGGAGGCTGCCATTACTGTCCAAAACCTCTCTGAGAGTCCTTGTTCTCCTCTATCTTTCCACATTGTTCTCCTATTGATCTCCACATGGCCAACTATAAATCTACATTAAATAAGCAGGCCAAGGTTCCACAGTAAGAGCTCTGCCTATGGAGATCACGAAAGTGGAACAACAAAACGCTGAAATCTCATCCACTGAACTACACTTTCTCTTAACTTTTCCTTTAAAAGGAAACTCACCAGGGTTTTGTCAGAGTATAAATATATATATATATATATATATATATATATATATATATATATATATATATATATATATATATGATGTTTTGTTTTGATTAAATGATACTTCTATTTAATTCAGAAGAATCACATCATCATAACCAATTATCAAATAAACTATCCAAACATTTCAAATAGCCTGGCAAACAAAAACTACAGAAGTAATAAAAGCTATAAAAGGACAACAACCTTCTCATCAATACGCAATTTTCATTGTCATTTATAATCACACCCTTCAGTGTCACCCAAATGAAGATGGGTTCCTTTTTGAGTTTGGTTACTCTCAAGGTTTCTTCCTTTTCCATCTAAGTGAGTTTTGCCTTGCCACAGTCACCTCAGACTTGCTCATTGGGGATAAATACAATCACATTTAAATATAAGTCTAATATCAATCTTGAATTTTTGTTTTATATTAATCTTCGTATAATATTAAACCTTTGTATTATGTTTCTTATGTTCTGTAAAGCTGCTTTACAGAACAGTGTCCATTGACAGTGTCCATTGTTAAACACGCTATACAAATACATTTGAATTAAATTGAATTGTTCTTTGTATTATTCTATGTAATTGCTAGTTTTAGTGCTCATTAAACATTTTTACTTAAATTCTCTCTTCTGGCATCTAGTTAGTGGAATGAACTTCCCATCAGTGTGAGAACGGCTGATTCACTGGCTGTATTTAAAGGAACAGTGAAGACATACCTCTTACCTGAGTAAAATTCAGAGAAATTGGTCTACATTGTTGAATTTAGTGTGCATTGGTTGCACGCTGGATGAATAGTGCACCAAGGGGAAAACATATTGTGACTTTCTGTAGATGATTTATTCAACTTCAGACAACTCTAAAAAAACACCTAAACAATGTACCAGGTAATGCATATAGAATACATGCAGGCACAGCAAAAGTTTTGATGTAAGTGATAATTTGCATGTTGTAATGATGTCATTTCTTATCTCTGGACACTCAGTCTCTATATATTTTCTGTACCGCTTTTCTACACAGGCTCACAGGGAACCAGGAGCCAATCACAGGGGACTCAAAGCACAAGATGGCAGGGTGTCACTGACTCAGCTACACAATTAGACACAACCAATACAGACAATTTAGAGAGGTCAATCAGCTTAATAACACATCCTTGGACATGGAGAGGAAACCAGAGTACCCAGAGGAAACCTTCAGAGCATAGGGAGAAGGCCCACGCACACACAGGACAGAGGTGGGTATCAAACCCCCAAGCCCAAAGGTTTGAGGCAACCATGCTAACCACTAAAAAATAAAAACATGAATGTCTCAGTGAAAGTTTACTTTAACTGCACATTTACGGTTACAGGCCTAAGTGGCTACTGGTCCTGTTTTTATATACTGAACTTCAAACTTTATGCAAAACTGGTAGTACAGTAACAAAAGTGGCCCATAGCAGATAGCTTAGCAACAACACAATTAGTTGATGAAAAACAGCGATTAGTGTGGTAAATGCTATAGATTTAACAAAGTGCTATGCCTACATACTACTTTATTCAAAACCAATACTGATATAAACTATTTTAAAAGTAAAGAAGAGGAACCTTACACTGTTCACACTGTGAGCGGCCATGTAAATTGGACTTCACTTCATAAACAGGGAAGGAACTGGGGTGAGAAGACCCCATGTTGACGAGTTAAGATTTGAAGTTGAGAAGGTGTTTTTGTGGCCTTTACTATTTGTAGGTGGAGAATAACATGTTTCAAGTTTGTTCTGAATGCAGCACCATTAAGTTCTTTCATTCATAGTGTTTATTCATTTTAACATCACTGATTGAATAAATATGTATGTATCAAATAAGTAAATTAGCAAAATGTAATGTATCATATAAATCATATAAATATTGAAAAAAAAATACATTTTTCCCTTTCATGTCTTTTTGAAATAACATAAAATTGTACATATGTGCTTCCAGGGTCAATGTTCAGAAGAATGAGTGGCCATTTCAACCAGCACCAGTAGAGTTTCACATTCAGTAACTTATTCATTTATTTGATAATTTATATGTGTCAATGGAGTTAAATGTGTCATTGGAAAATAATTTTTTCAAAGAAAACAAGGATTAAATAAAATGAATGTTTTAATACTTGTGCGATAAATGATGTGTGCTTTGAGATGCTGTTGATGGCATCTGGGGGTCTTTAATGGAACTTTGTCACCGGTGTTACTGTGTCATTAAATAAGAGATAAAGAATGTTCAAGAAATATCAAGAAGATAAAATAGAGATCAATAATGTTGGTTATTCACTGATAGAGTATTTCATTACAATCACAATTTCCTAAAAAAAGAATCTAAAAAAAAATCTTTCATCTAATAATTTGCAGGTCAGAGAGTCACCATATATTGATAATGACCCTAATGTTACGGTACTCTGTAATGTGAAAGCACTTGAAAGAAGTGTGTATTTCATTTTGGGTGTGTTGCTTCATTGGCCTTTGGATAGTATGCACTATGCCTAGTGCATTGTGGCTAAGCTAAAGTGTGTATAGTGAAGTAATCAAGAGTAAATGATCTGTTTCCCATGTTGTTTCCCAGCTGAACTGCTTGGCTGCTAGCTCTATTAGCTCTGTAACTGCTCTGACAGACTCTCTCACCTCAGCTCCATATGAGAGTGTGATGTTCTCCCAGGGCAGTGTGTTGAAAGATCTTCGGTGTGTGTTTCAGCATGGCCGGCGTCCTGCTTACAGGTGAAGTTGAAGTGACAGTCCGTTGTGCCGTCTGTGTCACAATGGCTCAATCAGTATGTGTATGGACACAACTCCGTGTGTGTGTGTGTGTGTGTGTGTGTGTGTGTGTGTGCACATGCATGTGTATCTCAGCACCTACTGTATGTGCTGGTGTATGTCAGTGTACATCTCACTTCATTCAGTCATTGTCAGCAAAGGATATGTGCACTCTGATGTATTTGTTTATCAAATATGCCCTATTACTTCCTGTCACATGCAGGGAGAAGCTGCATCGTGGGTAATATCTTTCAACAAATAACGTGCGTCATAATGACAAACTTCTATTATACACTGTGTAAACAACCTGAGACCACAGCAGGACACTACTTATATAGATGTATGGCCAAAACCACTGGGAGATGTTCCGAGCAATAAAAGATGATGGGTCAATATTACAGGTAGAGACCCAAGCATGACAATTTACAGTAAATCACTCTGAGATGTGCTTTCTTATTTGCTTTGGAGAACTTTCCAGCCCACAATGACATGATGCTATCAAGCCATGTGAACTTGCTTCTATATTTATGTTTATTTGCCTTTTATTGCTGGACTTGAGTCGATGAACTTGAATGTTTCATGTTTTAATGACATTTCTATTGATTCTGTTGACTTTTTAGTGTCCCTTGTGGGATAACCAATTTATGAGTTGGGATCTTGATATGTTTCTCAAGGATGAAGTGAGGTGAATACATTTAATAAAAACAGTTTTGCCAATATTTATTACTCTTAAAATTCACATAAATATCATGCTTCTTCACATAGCAGTCTTTGCTCAAACTATTTTCTATATCTCCTGTATGTGTATACTGTAAGAAGAGCCTTTAAATTGGGATAATAATGTTGCTTGTACTGTAAAAGTGCCGAGATGATGGGATTAGGGACTCTGCTCCACAGCAGGGCCTGGACCGGGCTCTCCTCACAGTCCTTAGGAACCTGATGCCCCTTTAAAGTCTCCTTTCAGTGCTTAAAAGACCACAGGGAGGACCAAAGGAAAACAAGAAGGACATGTTTTGAGTTTTTAGGACTGCTCACATCTTGTGTGAGAATAGAAACATTAGTAATCCCTTTATTTAATATCTCAGGCTTTACTGTATAAGGTTGTATGGGGTGTCTTCTCCCTGTTAACTAGATTGTGAACGCATGTCCACACAAACACATTAGTTGGCCCGTGTCATAGCGATGGATTGGTCCAAGCTTGAGTAGAGGTTAGAGCTGGCATCCTGAGACCAGCGGCAAGCATTTGAAGGTGAGTGGTGCTGACAAAAAGAGGTGCCTGCGAGCCCCTTCGTCCCTCTGTCCCCATATTGTGTTGTAGCTGCTATTTAGGGAGTGCTAAAGCTGGAAACGTTTGAAAGCATATGCTGCATAAGCCGTCACTTAGGCTGTACATGAAGCCATGTGAGATGAAAGGTTCTGGGATATAAGACTGATGAACTCATACTGAGTTTTGACATGGCAGGGACTCTATAGTTCCCAGACGGTGCTATGTACGTTTGTATGTACGCACAGACACATGAGCAACATACAGTAGTAAAGGCAGCCTTAATGTATAGAAATGTTTTAAATGATTTGTCATAAAAGTTCAGATTTGGTACACAGAGAGTGTATTAGGATAAAATCAGCTCACTTTAAAGTCCTATAAAAGAGCTTTAGAGGCTTGGCAGGTCTGTGTACAGTAAGTACTCAGAACATGACGTAGGAATAGCATCCAGGAAATGCTCTAATTACCCAGTTCTCTGTACTCAGTGATATTACATTATATAGCAAGAGAGTGCTAAAGGTGTCACAGAGAATCCGTAAGATTATCACTCACTCACTCATCGTCTACCGCTTATCCGAACTACCTCGGGTCACAGGGAGCCTGTGCCTATCTCAGGCTTCATCGGGCATCAAGGCAGGATACACCCTGGACGGAGTGCCAACCCATCGCAGGGCACACACACACTCTCATTCACTCACGCACTCACACACTACGGACAATCTTCCAGAGATGCCAATCAACCTACCATGCATGTCTTTGGACCGGGGGAGGAAACCGGAGTACCCGGAGGAAACCCCCGAGGCACGGGGAGAACATGCAAACTCCACACACACAAGGCGGAGGCGGGAATCGAACCCCCAACCCTGGAGGTGTGAGGCGAACGTGCTAACCACTAAGCCACCGTACCCCCTCCATAAGATTATTATATTTAAATTTGGGATGAAATGTCAGTTCCTGTATGTCGAAATAGTTTTGACTTTTGTTCAATATAAATAAATTTTGTGCTCAGTTTATTCAGTTTGATCATTATGTATGTACAGTGGCGTATAGTGAAAATGCTTCAACTTTGCATTAGTTTCTAATTTAATACAAAATTTTTTTTGAAAGATTTACATGAATTTCAGTTTCTTAGTATTAGGTATGTGCCCTTTATGCTTTAATGACAGTGTGTATTTGAGCTGGAATAGACTAAACAAGTTTGTGCCAAACCTTCTGATCTATTTTAGATCAAATCAATCAGAGTGTCATCCGAACACATGCTTCACTAGACAAAGCAGTGAACATGGTCAATATCACACATCTGCTTACATTTAAATAAGGACCTAGAAATAGTGCAGAATCTTGAATATTAAATATTCCACATAATGAACATCTTTGTTTTAAATATTTTCACATTTGATATCCTCCAGTTTATATCCAATTTTAACTAAAAGGAAAAAAGTCTCAAACTTTTGGACCCCACTGTATAGGTTATATACAATATGTATATGAAAAATGTAATCATTAATGGTATTAAAAAGATATTTTGAGTTCGCTGTGTCTGCAGGCCACATAAACACTGATCTTCAGAAAACAGCATCCAAAAACAAGAAAAGGCAAGGCTTTTAGTAGTCATGCAGCAAAGGTGTCTTCGGCCAGCAACATCTGTGTAGTTTGAGAATAAAAATGCTGCAGATTTGAAGCCTAGTACTGGTGACGTCGAGGGATCAGCACCAGAATCTTTTACCATCGACAGCAGCTCAAATGATTTTTTATGACCATCGTGACTCCACACTTTTAAAAAGTTGGTAAAAAGTTGTCTTTCAGCATTGGCCTGTTTTTTTCCTTTTGAATGTCTTGTAGGTTTCTGTGTACTTTACTAAGATAGACACAAATACTGTATAATGCACACCGGGACCAGCTTTTGCCGGTCTTCATTGCATCAGTTTACATTTACAGCATTTAGTAAATTCCCACATCTAGAGCCACATTCAAAAGTGCTTTTAGTCTCTATGGAAAACATTTCGCATATGCTAGTTCACTTGGTCAGGGATTGAGAGTACCATCAATCTAAACTCCTTGTTGGGGAGGGCTTTTTTCCACAATAGCAATGTGTTTGTGTTACTTCAAGGGGGATTTCTCCTGCCTTTTTCCCCTCTGAAGTTTGGGTGTTTTCTTTATTGTAATTACCTTGCTGTTATAATTAAACCTACAATTTATTACCTATTAGCAAGCAAGGTCTTTCCTCACTGTTCAGACTTTAGCAGTGGCCCAGTACTGTCACTGGGATGGCCGGTGCTACATTACTCATCACACTGGGCTGGACTGTGTTTACACGGCCCAGAGGAACAGGACGTAAGAGTGAGCAGACAAGCCACCTTAATAAACTGCTCTATACACAACACTATTTCAGAACAAAGTGCTAAGTATTCCTGATTGTTTCATGATCAACAATATAGCAGTTATTAGACAAATTCTTATTGGAAAACAAGAGAAGGAAATAACAGTTCCATTAACACCATCCATGATATTCAGTGTAATATGAAGAGTGTTATCACAGCAACATTTCTTCATGATTAGTATTCATGATTAGCATTCATGATTAGCATTTTTCGCTCTTATTATACACATCCTTCGAGAAAAATATAGGAACATTACTTATAGTCTTTGAGAATTGTTCGCTTTATGTGTTACTTAGCTTCTCGGCTTGCAGTGCAATTAAAGCACAGTTTCAGCAGAAGTATTTCCAGGCCTAGAGAAGAGGAATTGGATGGGGTCTTAACTTTCCCTTCATCTACTGGCCAATCTCAGAACCTACTTTTTCTCTGCCAGAGCTGAGAGGATAGGCCAACAGTAGCTAATAATAGGTATTGACTAGTTCAATGTAGGATGAATAGGGTTCAGTATTGGATCTCCAATGTGCCCCAGGTCACACAACCAGCTACACTGAGAACATGTCTCACAGGACCAAACAAAAAAAGAAGACATTTTAAACTTTCATGACTGAGACGAAATCTGTGCTATTTTGCCTTTCAGGGATTAACTCTTTGTTCTCAAAGCGCTAGGCGATCAATAACAGAAAAAGGGTCCAGACATCTCTATTGCAAAACACACATAGGAAGAGAGACCCTGCTGCTCTCGACACACATGTGTTTATATACACACTCTCATTCTATCCTGAGAGCTCTCAATGCTTGCGGTGGTTCCAGCGAACAAAGATGGACATGTAGTAAGGAGCAAAAATCTGAGTCGACTACTAAGACCTGTTTTCAGCTTATCAGTCAGGAATTAATACCTAAGATTAATTAGCTGACATGTCTGCATGGGCTTTCTCCAGCTTGTACAGTTTTCCTAACAGCTTCCAAACACATGCTAGTAGGTAGACTGGCGACTCTAACATACAGTAAGTGCAAATGAGTGTGGGGCCCATGATGAATCTAGTCTTGCACCCTGTGTGTTCATTATAGGCTTCAGTTCAGATCAAAACCCACAATGAGCTGACTAATGAAGTAAATAAATGAGTTGATATTTAGAATTCAAAAAGTTATTATTTTTGAAAAGATAATCTTTTATTTATTCTCTCTCTCTCTCTCTCTCTCTCTCTCTCTCTCTCTCTCTCTCTCTCTCTCTCTCTCTCTCGCTCTCTCTGTCTGTCTCTATGTATATGACAGTATCATTAACTGCCTAACAAACTGAATGTTTTGTAAATTGTAAAAATGTTTACAAAAGGTAATTATATTACTATAATTATAAAATATTATTAAAATTGAAGAAAATAATAAATCATGACCATAATCAAGTTAAAGCAGTAACTGAAAGAAAGAAAGAAAGAAAGAAAGAAAGAAAGAAAGAAAGAAAGAAAGAAGATTAAAATGTTAATTGATTAAATGGAATGATGGATTGATTAAATGGAAAATCAAATATTAAATTAATTAGTACGAGCTTTTGTGCTTATGTGTAATACACCTAATAATAACCTATTCAAAGATTTTCCTAATTGTTTCTTTTGTATAGAAGCCATCAAAATGGTTTTCATTCTTTAAAATAGCTCTTTTCAAGTTTTTAGTTTAGTAGAAACATGCTAACAACAATCGACTTGGTGCATTTGGAAGTTCTATACAGTGGTCCAGAGATGATTCTATTCCCATAATAACTTTCAAACTTATAATCAGTGAAATGCTGCACAGGTATAAAAAATGTAGACTTTATCAATAAATCGTTCTGTCGCTCTCTTCCTTTCTAGCCCTCCACCCACCCTGACTGTTCCTCTCTTGCTCCTGCTTAAGCTTTTCCTATTCTATCAAGCCTGTCACTCCTGATTATCAGATTTCACTTCAGCACCAAACTCCCACAGCCACTGACACTCGGGCCACAGAGGGAGAGAGCGAGAGAGAGAGAGAAAGAGAGAGCGAGAGTGTTCAAAAGACCCATTCCTTGTGTGCCAGCTACGCACACGCCACTGTGTCTTGCCACTGTGTGTCTTGCCACTATGTGGCAGTTGCATGTAATGAGTGTGACGTCTGTGAGTGTGGGTGCGTGTGTGTATAAAGACAGGGACTGTGATCATGAGTACTGACAGCTCCCTCCTCCCCACCCCCCCACCCTCCTCACTCTACTCTTTCTCGGTGGGAAAGAGCCTAATGAGGGGTTCACAGGCTGTGAACCGATGGCCCCTCTCAGTCCACCTTCACTCACTTACACACACACATACACACACCGAACCTGAGCAGCTGGTCTCCACACCACCGCATTGTCACACATCTTACTTTCCCTTTTCTTCTTTTTTATCTGACTGTGTGCCACCGGAGATTTCACCACCAGTCGACTAATAACTGCTCAGCCTACACACACACACACACGCACACACACACACCTCCATGGGGTACTGAAGCTGGGCTAATGAGTATGAACACTCTAAGGCCTATTGCACTGCTCTTCTGTGTTGTGGAGTTTGTGTGTGTGTGTGTGTGTGTGTGTGTGTGTGTGTGTGTGTGTGTGTGTGTGTGTGTGAGTAAAAGCCTTGTCCTCTGTCTTATTACAGGTGAGAATAGAGGGTCAAGGAGGGTTAATGTGGCAGTCTAGCACCAGACTTTATAGGAGGAATAGGTTCATTGTTTGCACCAGGCTCAGGCCGCAGTCTCTCCTCTGCATGAATTTTCACAATAAATCCTTATATTTTGTGTGTGCATGAATAATTTGGTACTGTATACCATATCTTAAGAATGAAACTCACCAATTTTACACTTTAGCATTACTACATGTTTATTCACTCATTGATCTGAAAACACTATAAGAAATCTTCTCTAATATAGTTTTCTATCTAGCAGCCCCTGGTGGGGTGGAGACAGAGTACAGAGAACCATTTCATAAATGCCCAGGTGCAATGCTAACCTCAGCTAGGTTTTTTCCTTTAATGGTTTAATGGCTCTGATCTAAACTGGGACATTTGCCTGCTATAACATGGTATTCCACTGAATTGTTGCATGTTATCTGCGTACAACATAACGAGAGTAATTAATATCACCATAGCAGGCCAGAGTCATTTGGTAAGAAGGTCACAAACTGATGAGATCCCTAAAGAGTTGACCCAGTTGAGTGTCATTATTTGGAGGCAATTTCTTAGGGATTCTGCTTTAGAAAGTTGCTTTACAGCTTGTTGTAGAGTCGGTCATTGTTTTGAATGAAATAAAGAATTTAATAAAGTTTACACAAGCCATTTGCTTATTAACAATTCTTGCCTAAATTAGACTCTTTACAGAACCGATACAATCGAAGTGTATAAAAATTACAACACACAAGCTAAAACAGGTTATCAAATAAGACTGGATGTTTTGTAGCTTTTAGGATGCTCCGATTAAGTCAGATTTACCTGGTTTTCATTCTGATTTTGTGCTCACAGACAAAAATAATCCTTATCACCTTATAAGTTCACAGGAATATTTCTGATCATGCAACTGCATTTTATTCACACGAGCACATAACACACTCAAAAATGAATATCTTAGCAAGAGAAAATATCTTTATCTTTCCAACTTATCTGATATTTTTCTTATTATAAGATTGTTATCAATCAAATATCAATATGATTACTTAGCTTGTTTTTAAATGGTTTTACTCATTTTCTCAGGCAGATAAATGGCATTTTTTCCAGAAAAAAATGTTCTAGAAATGATTAGTATTATCTGCCAATAGAAATAGATGATTTCAAGCTTGAAATGAGTGACATATGTCCGGATATTGGTTTATTAATCTTATATTTGCTTTATTGTAATTTTATAAAAAGAAAAACTACGTAGATAAACGTTGGATTTTGCTTCATGAAGTATTTGAACAATATAAGAGGAGATGCCAACTACATGTGGTCTTTGAGGACACCAACCTCTTCATCAATGCACAATTGTCAGACTGTATCTTTATAATCACATCCTTTACTGTCACTCAAATGAAGATGGGTTCCCTTTTGAGTCTGATTCCGCTTAAGGTTTCTTCCTCTTTCCATCTAAGGGAGTTTTTCCTTTCCACAGTCATCTCAGACACCCCAGACTTGCTCATTGGGGATAAATACAAACACATTTTAATATAAGTCAAATTTTTTTTGCTTTATATTAATCTTTGTATAATATTAAACTTTTTGTATTATGTTTCTTTCTTTCTATACAAATACATTTTAATTGAACTGAATAGATACATGTAAATATATTTAAGGTATGTTCACTTGCTCTCTCCTTTTCTTTACCTGCAGGTCGCTCATTAGATGATAGAGGAAAGAACACGTTATTGCAAGTCTGATGTATAAATCATATATAAGTATCTATATCGTTTTAACCTGAATTTTTACTGGGATACCATGTAGTGGGTAACAATTTAAAAAAAAATCCACACAGTATAAAACTGTACACTGTGGCATTTGGGCTTTAAAGAGATTCTTTAATAAAAGTTTTATTCTGCAAAGAAGAACACTGGGTAACATTGTCGCCTCACAGCTTCAGTGTTCCTGGTTCGATCCTGAGATTGGGTTGCTGTCTGTGCTGAGTTTCACATCATATGTCAGATGCCGTGATATATCTGAAAACATATAGGTAAGCAGATGCTAAAGTGCCTTTAGGTGTGAATGAGTGTATGAAAGTGTTTGCACTATGACTCACTATGTTATCGTATCCCATCCCATCCCATCCAGAGTGACAAGCTCCATATTCACTACAAACCCTGAACAGGATAAAGTATTAACTGAAGATTAATGAATGAAAGCAAAAGACTATGACTCTTAAATTAAGACAGCTACTTGATATTGACCTTGTTGCTTTACAATATCATGATGTTTGACATTGTTTTTGTCTAAAGATACTGTGGATAAATATGCAGAATATTGCTGATTACTGTTTTGCACTCAGGTCTCCAGCTGTGAACAATTTTGAGGTTAGACTAAACTAGAAAATAAACTTCATGTTAAAGATAGAATTTAATAATGACATAATTGTACTTTTATAGCATAAATATAGTGCTGAATTATAGAAGGGAAATCTTTTATAATCCCAATATGTTCTCTTTTGAATCTGCTTCCTCTCAAGGTTTCTTTCTCATATCGTCTCAGGGAGTTTTTCTTCACACCGTCACCTCTGCTTTGCTCATTAAAGACGAATGAATCGATTTTAAATTTTTATCCTGAATTGATAAACAGTATTTTTGTAATGCTGCTTTGGAACAATGTCTGTTGTTATATGTGCTCTACAAATACAACTGAATTGAACATGTAATTATCTACTCTTTATCTTATTATATTTTGACCCTAACTGAACAAACAGATTCTACACTTATTAATATTATTGACTTGTTTAGGAAAGTGTAAAGAGAGCTGAGTGCACAGAGAAGATCAAGGTGTGGTTAAACACAAGCACTTCTTCAAACATCGCAATGGCACTTGTTTCATTATGCTACTGTATCTGTTTTTTCCTTGCATGACGTTCTTACAAAATATTACACTTTTCAGTTTATTCTGTGGCTCTGTTTTATTTTCTGGTTAATTATTGCACTTGGCTCTATAGTCTCATATTGCCTTGGGGACCAGTTCTAGCTAACAATGAAGTCTTTATTTGCTTATTAATATTTGCTAACATTTATTTTTGCTGCTTTATGTCAAGAAGGTTACTTTCTTTTTTCAGCTCAGGTTATTAAAAGTTTATTATAATTGTAATTCTATGAGCCAAACATGGTGTTTACTACAAAAGCAGGGTTTGATTTACAAAAATAAAAACTCTGTGTGTGTGTGTGTGTGTGTGTGTGTGTGTGTGTGTGTGTGTGTGTGTGTGTGTGTGTGTGTGTGTGTGTGTGTGTGTGTGAAAGTTCTTTAATAGTTGGTTTATTCTTAATCTTAAGGTAAAAACTTCAGGACGTTTGGTACGTTTAGTGTATTTTTTTTCCCCCAAAGCCAAGCCAATATACTGCTACATCTGAGCACACTGTTTTTTAAATCTTCCTGGGCCATGCATTATGTCTTCGCCACAACTTAGAATGTTCCAGAAAACACATTTTACTGAAGCTATGTTTCATTAAATGCCATCAGGCCAGGAACTCACATATAACCTTTGTTCTCTTGATATCTGTTGTTTGGGACAGGAAGATGCGAAATCAAATAAACACTGCAATATGGAGTGAAAGAGCATACAGAAAAAGCTTATCACAGACAGAGCAAAATTATATGATGGATATGAAAGTGTTTCAGTCTTTATGTGTGGTGACATGAAGTTATATTAAATTTATTAGATGGTTGAGTTCAGACAGGCAGGAGACATGTTTGTGTGATTGTTTTTTATATTAAAATGTTTTGTAGAGAAAGTATGAATTCTCAGCTTTACACAGTTGGTTCAAACTTTTGAAACATTTGCTGTTGTCTTTACACACATTCATGAATCTTAAGCTTGTGTGTTTATATCTTGATGAGGACCATTAATCTGCTTCTGTGAAAAAAAGACTTTCTATATCTGTATCCATCTATTCTATATTCATTTTTGTATTTATGCACTTTAATTGTGCATAGAAGAAGATGTGGGTTATGAGAATGCGTGTCCAAGGCTTCGCATGTGTGTTTGTGAGAGAAAGAGGGAGAGAGAGAGTGAGAGAGAGAGAGAGAGAGAGAGAGAGAGAGAGAGAGAGAGAGAGAGAGAGATTCTGGGTTTGAATTTTAGAGGTTGCAAACAGGAGCCAAGGTAGCAAACATTGCCCATGTGCAAGTGGGAGAGATGGCACAATCAGTCTGTCCCCTGTCCATCACAGTGAGACGAACCAATTGTGGGCATCAGTGAGCTGATTGGCAGGTGTTAAAAATAGGGAGAAAAATATCCAGGGATTTCAGGTTTAATTTAAATAACTACAAGAGCCAAAAGTTTTTTCTTTCCCTAAATGCGAGGACTGGATTTAAATGTATGCATATCATTATTTATTTGATTTAGTAATATTGTCTGTTGAAGGTCCTCATAAAGAGTGTGTGTGTGCGTGTGTGTGTGTGTGAGTGTGTGTGCATGTGTGTGCGCGCTCCTTCAGGTGCAGAGCAGCAGCTGTAAGGCGAAAGCCAGCTTAGGGGACAGAGGGCTATAGGGTCACCAGAGAAATGGCCACAGCTGTGGCCCCCACACAGACTCTCTTTTTCACACACAAACACACACACACTATTTTATGTCTTACATTGGAGCATGCAACTGTCTCCATGAGAATACCACACACACATGCACAGGCACACACGTTCTCCAGTCTTTTCTTAAAACAAGTGCAGATTTTTACAGAGAAGACAGGAAGTTGGTGCTCAGCAGTAGTGTGCACTCTCCGTACTGCTCTCCTGGCTTTAGTCTGTTAGTGGACCATGGGTCAGTTGCAAAGATAACAATTTAAGTGAAGGCAACATCACTGCTAAGAAAGTAACATATGTGTGAGACATTAACCCATAAAATGTTAGCTCATAAATTAAGCCTTGTTTCACTTGGACCACAACAGGCTTATATAAAGGCTCTCCCAGAGAATAATACACTGCTGCTGTGAAAAAAAGCTTCTCTGTATCTGCATCATGTCTCCTTTTTTCTATTTATGCGCTTTCATTGTGCATAGAGGAAGATGTGGGTTAAGAGTGTCCTGAGGAAGTGTGTGTGTGTGTGTGTGTGTGTGTGTGTGTGTGTGTGTGTGTGTGTGTGCAGCATTATGAAAAACACATACTCATGTAACACTGCACAAAGAAAGAGAAGATTGTTTTACCCACGCTGAAGCTTTGGCTCATTTGCATAGGTATGCTTATTAGCATTAGGTCTTTGCGCTATATAAGTGGAGCTCAATCCATCGTCTGCTTCCCAATAAGCATAATCCAGACAATGAACTGTGCTAATCTCATCTAATATGGAAATGAGCTTATCTAAACTCTGGTAAACATTACAGCCCCATTCCCATACCACACCAAAAAAAAAAGGTTGTCAGGAACATTTACTATAAAGTAGAGAGCGAGTGTGTCTGCAGACTAAACAGTGGTAGGAAGGCAATTATATCCAAGTTAAATAAGACTGTCTCTGAGTTTAAGAGTTTGCCTAACAACGATGAATAGTGCAACAATTAATCATAAAGCCATATCATTAAATCCCTGCACTGGAGTCATCTTTGCTTTAAATGTTTTTACTCCTTTTTTTCCACTTTGCCCTTTCTTTTTTCTTATTCACTCTGCCTCTCACGCCACATCTGGAGTGTCCGCTGACAGGCTCTTGAACTGTTGACAATAAGTTGATGGGCTAAAGCCCCCCAATAAACATGACTGGTGCCAGCCCAGCTCAGCTGCGAGTGGTTAAGGCCGAGCTGAAAGCGGACCGGCGCAGGGGCCTGAGCGCCATTAGGCACTCTGTTTATGTCTGCATGCATGTGGCCTGGACTGAGATCTGCGCATTTCATCACATTCTTGGGTTGCCTCTGCAGGCCTTCAGTTGCAAAACACATAAAAGCGAAGGCCGCCGAAGTCCTTATTGGAGTGGCTGGCAGTTGAAATACAGAGGTTCCTCAAAGCTGTAACACTATCAATGCATTAAACAGGCTTCATCTCATGGCAAATATCTATAAAGTGTGCATGTGTGTGTGTGTGTTTCTCTCAGTCTGTCAGGGTTTTTAGGCACTGACGTGTCCTCATTCCTACTCAGAAAGATAACACAACTCTGGTGTGGCTCGCACACTCAGATAGTCCTGGCAGTAGAGCAGGTTAGGGGAAGTTCTGTGAAAATTAAAATTCTGGAAGTAAAAACAGACTTAAGCCTTGAGAGAGAGAGAGAGAGAGAGAGAGAGAGAGAGAAATCCACTAAATACTCCATGTGCTTTTGAAAGCAAAAGTGTATATGCTTTTTTGTGGTTGTTAAGGAAATTAACAAACTTTTCTGAAGTATATTCATTCATTCATTCATTCATTCATTCGTTCATTTTTAGTAACTACTTCATCCGGATAAGGATTGTTTGAGGTTGGAACACACCCTAGTTTCAATACCAGTCCATCACAGGGCTCCATAAACACCTAAAAGCAGCCCACATGGACTGTAATCCAAGCTCAGGGACACTGGAGCTGTGAGTGACAACTTTTGTAGAGGTAGAAAGAAAAAATATTCCTTGCCCTGCAGAAACAGTATCTTGTAGTTAAATGTATCTAATATTTACTATCACAATTACAATTATTATTCCAGGATTACAACAAACAAAATCTAAGCTAATAATATTTCTAGGTATTTGTACTAATTCCAATAGAATTAGTATTATAGAAGACAATAGAAGAGTCTATTTGAAATATTAATTCGTTATAATACTCGTTATATTGGCAGATATTTTGCTAATTCTAAGCATTTATTTTTAGACTGAAACAAATAATCTGCCAACAGAATAAGAAAGTTTAAAATTTGTAAAAAAAAATATATATATATATTTAAAAAATACATCTAACAATAGATATAATAATATGATATATGGTTAATAATAAGAAATAATAAATAAATCTGACTATATTTCAGATGTTTTCACTTTGCTAAAATGCCATTTGTATACATCAAAGCAGTTCCTTTTTGTGACCTCTAGTTTCTTCAGGGATTCAAAACTATACAGCAAACCAGTAGCCAAAGCAAAGTGCAGTATCTAGGTACAGAATCTGCTAGAGTTTAATGCTGTGCTTCTCTTTGCAGTGGAAAAAGGTCCAGAGAAATTGTGTCTGTGGTTTTGTCAAACTTGATGGTTTTAAAAAAAAAAATAGGACTGCTCTAGGAATTTTTTTTTTGTCTCTATTTTCCTTCAGTTTTTCTCTGTCCCCCCACGGGAAAGACCTCTGTCTCTGTACTGTCCGGCTTGTCCTGTTTGAGACAGTGTGTGCCTGACAGGAGGTGCTGGAGCAGGACATGGAGGTGAAGCTGGGCTATGGCTAAAGCTACCATGATGCTTCATCATCCTCTGTCAGAGTGACCCTACAGCTCACATCCCAACGACAAGCTTCATTTTAGAGCAATGAATCTTCTATCAGTGTTTGAGTGTGTGTCTATGTGTATGTGGGTGTGCTCCTTAGCCTTTTTTTCTTGACCTTTAAGTCAGCTATGTGATCAAGGTGGCCGCCTGGGTCTCCTATTGTCCGGGAAGATGTTAACACTAGGAGATTAGAAGACAAGGAGATTACAGCGTGGACTTTAATGCTCTGTCCGCTTTCCTCACAGAAATCCGATGCAAATATGTGCCACTTCTAGACCCAAAACACACACGCACGCACACACATGGCCGTGTCGACACCCACACCAGATGCTGAGGGGGCGGTTTGAGTGGTCAAAAAAAACGATGAGATGAAACAGTAATGGAAATGATAGAGGCTGGGCTTACAGAGACACCGGGAGAGAGAAGGACAGAGAGAGAAGAGGCGGAATGGAAGAGGTGTTCCCCATATAAAAAGCCTCTTCACTGGTTTGGAAAATTAGCAGGGCTCTGTGGTCCACTGGAGCCTTTTATTTATTGATGTAAAGAAAGATAACGCCATCACCTTGCACACTCACTCCATTTGCATGAGCAGGGCAAGATTAGAAGTGAAAATCAAGCCAAATAAATAAACCGCTGTCTTCCTCCCTCCGAGCCATGCTCTAACCGCACCGTCATAGCAAACACTTCTTCCAAAAGTCACAGCAAAGTTTATTTTTCAAACATTCACTCCCAGATCATCCACAGCATATACAGTTATTAATCTCGGCGATGAAAGGGAATTACGCAGCTTTGTTTATTGGCTGCTGATGTTGTAATGAGACTGCTGATATACAAAGGATTTTAAGCTTTACCACCAATTAGGCAATTATTAACATCTGTAGCACACGGCATCCCTCTGGACCGCTGTGAATTTGTGTGTGTTTGTGTAGCTATGTGATAATCTGAAGGAAACTGATATATTGTCTATAAACCTTAAGTAGTAAAGATTAATACAGTCACTTAGAGTTGATCTAACACTGTGTCTGAATGGCGCAGAGCCTTTTTTATTGATTGGCTTAACTATTGTAATTAAAATCATTTTAATTTGATCCCATTAACACAAAATTAATATGATCAAATCTTCCAACGCATTCTGTACTTTTGTTGGGGTTAATATAAAATGATAACTCAGTTATTTCACCCATATTAAAGACCATATAAAGGACCACACTTTTTGTTGTTGTTGTTGTTGTTGTTATTGTTGTTGTTGTTGTTGCAAACTTTACTGCGATTGTTCCAGTTGTCTCTCAGGATGGTGGTGAATAAGCCCCAGGTACAACAAATCAAAATTTTATATAGTGGAATCAGTGACGCTGTCTGTGTCATGAACACATGATGTTAAATAATAGAAAAAAAAAATATTTACAATAAAAATTGAAGTAGACGAATATGTAAAAACATGGAAAGAATTTATTTGAAAAAAATATTTGAAAAAGTGCTTTTAATTCCTGAATGTGCAGAAGAGAAATTGGCCAGTGTGTGTATGTAGGATAGTGGACAAGCCTATGAATAGTCATCATATAACACTGCCGCTTTAAAGTGTGTGAACTCGTCCTGTTGACAGGAAGGAATGGTCAACATCAGCATGTATAACACTTTACAGCTTGATGCCTGACTGCAGCTTCTTAGTTAAGATGAAATCAAACCACTGTTATATCTTTGCACACATCAACCGACAACGAGAATCAGCTGCTCACACCAACTAAGTCTGCAGATTCTACTAACTTGAGGGCAGAAATGTGCTCTGAAGTGGCCGTGGGATGGGCAGGAGCAGTCACGAGTGTGGCGTGTGCGGATGTGTGTGTGAGTGTGTGTGGGTGTGTGTGTGCATGTTCTGCTGGAATTCTGGGACTAAGAGTGGGGTACAAGGCAGTGAGGCAGGGCAGTGTTCCTCCAGGAGGCCTCAACAGGGCAGAAAATTGGCATCTGCTAGTGATTCAGTGAGGCTGTGTCTGAGCACTGCAGCCGCCTCCACTGTGCCTCGCACCAGATGTGGCCTGAGCGCCTCTTTGGATTCCGATTTAAATCATCATTATTTCAGCTTCACACAATGCTCAGAGCCACACACACATGTAACCTCCTACCCTGCTCTCCCAAGGCTGACCCACCTCAATCACATGGCAAACCAGGTCAAGCACAAAGTGTGTTTAATGACAGAGGCAGACCCACCGGGAACCAAACACACAGGAAACCCTGAGAACTGAGACAGTAAAATTTAGGCCCAGCTCAATCTGGCACCATTACAACAACAGGTCTTGAGTTGGATACTCTCATTAGGGCAAGTTTTCGTTGATATGTTTAAAAAAGAAAACACCAGGCTTACACATGCAGGAAAAGACTGGAACAATCAATCTAATCAATTTATCAACTGTAAAAAGAGCAGCTCTGTTGCACTGCACACACAAATACATCATTTGCAAGTAGCAGACAAAACCAATCCCACACGCTCCTGCTGGCTCCTGCACCTGCACCTTCCTGTGATGTTTTCTGGCAACTTAGAATTAGATATTCTATTTCTGGAAAAAAAAAATAATAATAAAATAATAATAATAATAATAATAATAATAATAATAATAATAATAATAATAATAATAATATATGAATCATTTAACAATGGTTCTAACCAGAATAATTTTTATTTGTTATTGATGATGGAACAAATTAAACCATTAAATTCATCATGACTGGTAATCATCATATTCACTTTGAAATTAAATTAGTCAAAAATATTTGACATAAATATTTATTATTATTATTATTATTATTATTATTATTATTATTATTATTATTATTATTATTATTATTATTATTATTATTATTATTATTACATTTGACAAAAACACTATTGAAGCTTTTTAGTTCTGTCCTACAGGATCCTAGTCTAGTGGGAGGTGTGATTGTGAAAGTGGATGGAAGGGGATGAAACACAAACTGAAGCGTTTCTGAACACCAGACTCATTTTTTTGAAGAGAGAGAAAGAGTAGGGAGGAGAAGGGAAAGAAATGTGTGCAAACTTTGGTGAAAACAGGGGAGATGAGAAAGTTTCAAGCATGATGTTTTTCCTAAAGTTCAGTTATATAATAACTCTATTTAAATTAAGATGGGTGTATGGACACTAATCTATTCTCTCTCTCTCTCTCTCTCTCTCTCTCTCTCTCTCTCTCTCTCTCGCTTGCTCTCATTCTCACTCTTTCTACCTATCTACCTATCTCTTTATCTCTTTCTCTATCCACTTATTTCTTTCTTGTGTAGTTCAGTGCACAAACTCAGACTCTGATGGAGCCAATCAGGCCATTATTTGAGTGGAGGAGTCTGGGAGAGACTGGGAGATGTAGGTCAGCTCACTGGTGGTAAGGATCGTTCCTGCTCTCCAAAACAAATTGAGTATACACACTGCACAGTGCACTCATTTCTTCTGTGCATACAGCATCTGTGTGTTCTTACATCATGTGTAGAGCTTCCCGTTTCTTCAATTCATTTTGTGGTCATATTTGCCACCAGCTTTTATCGCTTAATTCTTGTGTGAGTTCTGGCAGTCAGAAAGGCCTTCTCCTGTCCTGCTCCTTGTCTTCCTTGTGCACGGCTCCCTGCTGCTTTTAGCCAGCATTTTTTCCCACCGCTAGTGATAAAACACTGAAGAGGAAACAAAGGATGACACCTCGTAAAACATCATGGCGTTATTGCCCGCTTTACGTCCCACACACATTTTGCACACACACACACACCTACACACTCTCACACACACACTTTTAGCAGCAGGCACAGCAGCATGGATACAGAAAACATAAGTAAAACTCAATCGATACATGAGGCCATAGTGATGGAGAATGAATTTGAAAGTGATTATATCTGTACACAGTGATCAATACCCCTACGCTTGTGCAAGCTGGGGGGTGGTAAAACTACCCTCAATAAATTTTACGCTCCTCGTGAACTCAGCTGCAGTTTACAACAAAATATTCTCAGCATGCAAGCATCGATAGAACACCACCAGACTAGAGGGGCTGAAACTTTTTTTTTGGCTGATGTCACATGCTGCAGAGCTGAAGACTGTTGTGATGCTGGATTACGAGTCTAAGGGTTTTCAAACTTTTGTAAAACTGTAAAAATAAACTCCACAGCCCGTCTCTATACAAGTTTATTTTATCTTAGCAATATTTTGGGTTATTATTATTATTATTATTATTATTATTATTATTATTATTATTATTATTATTATTATTTCTTTATTTTTTGTTTTATTATTATTGTTATTATTATTATTATTATTATTATTATTATTATTATTATTGTGTGTTCCATTAATCAACTAGTTAATTAATAAATTAAATCATTAATGTATTTATTTATTTATTCTTTAGTTTGAATTGTTAGCAAAAGACATGGGCCATAATATCCCTCTTCCTACCCACAACAACCTAGTGTCTGCCTGATTGACAGCAGAGACTAGAATTCCGTGATTTCTCCCCAGACATCAGGGCCAATTACGATATCCTGGACTTCTTTTCCTGGATGAATATGGTTCAGCATCATCTAGATTTGAAGGCATGATGATTCATGACAAAAAATGCTTTTACTGTTAAGCAATTCAGGATCCTCATAACCTCTCACTTTCATTTAAATTTTCAATCTAGCGGATGACCTCCTCCTTCTCTCTGCCTCACTAGTAAAGGTGTGTGTGTGTGTGTGTGTGTGTGTGTGTGTGTGTGTGTGTGTGTGTGTGTGTGTGTGATATGGGCAAAGATGGTAGGCATATGACAGATCAGGGCATTCAGGCCAGTGACATTCCTCCCAGCGAGCAGATCCATCCTGAGTTTAGGGTGAAAAATGCCGCACCACGCTGCTGCTCAGCCGCAGATGAATGGAGCGATCCGTCTTGTCATTGGGGGTCGGCAGCAGAGGTTACATCCTGGTGTACCTGGTCTCCGGTGCTGACACCTGCATGCCTTTACCTTCATCTGAGACACAAGAGAGTGTGAGAGAAAGAGATAGATAGAGAGAGAGAGAGTAGAGAGGGAGTAGAGAGAGCGAGAGACAGAGAGAGAGACATAATACTGCTCCATCAAGCACTTCTTCAGTCCCTCTAGAGCCCATATCACATCCCCTCATCCTGAAGTCCTGCCGCCCTGAGAGCCAGGCTTGACACATCTATATGTTTTTCCCTCTGACCTTTTGCCGTCCTTTCTGCCAGCGCCTGTAAACCATAAGCTGATATATGGAGGCAATTTTTAGCAGTGCCACTTGTATCTGAGTGATTGCGCACGCTTTACATTTCGGGGCCTGCCACTTTGCCACTTCCTCAAGATCTCTTTATTTGCTTTCACCAAGACTGAAGTGAAGAAATTGTAAGAAAGGAAGAAAAAAGAGAAAAAGGGAGGCCGGTGTGGCCCATTCCCAACTGCCCCCGGGGCAACAAGCCTGCAGTTCATCAGTCTAGTGAGCCAAGCCCTGGGGCCAGGCCTGACCAGTCGCAGCTGAGCTCACGCATACACTCCCACACAAACACACACACCAACACTCAACCACTCAAAGTCAAAGCACGGGTCTATCTCCACGCAAAAAGAGGATGAGTGTGACACAGTAACATAAACAAGGATTGAAGAAAAGGTTCCTGCAAAGGTTTATGAAGGGCACGTATCACTACTTCTGCAGCTGAGTCTTTGGGATTTCTTTGTGAACTAAAACTATGAACCATGAAATAAAAATGAGTCCCAGGATGCAGAGTTTTTGACTTTATAAGTAAAAAATATTGTTTTGTTTTTTATCATTGAAGATCTGGAACATATGCATAGCAGGATAAAATGTGATTCTGCCAATAAAGGGCTACAGAAGATCAGTTTTACATGTAAGATCCCTGTGAAGAGCCATCACTATGTCCCATGAGACTCTAAAGCAGAGAGAGCTTGGTTAACAATCCGGCTTTCACCTTCAGCTCTTTTCAATTACACATGTTCACTGTCACTTCATAAAAGCCTGGGTCAGCTACACTTCCATCTCTTCAGCAGCTGTGCTGACATCCCAACAAAGCAGTCATTAAGGACTGTCTTGCTCTAGACAATTTCACTTTATTTGCTCTGGGGAGAGCTATCATTATATACTAACCAAAGAAAAGCTGGAAAAAAAATTAACAATGCTAAAACGTCCAAAAGCAAAAGTAGTTACACAAATCAATTTCAGCTCCCTCCTTTTTTCTTGCCTCCTCTCAGGATCGTCCGTCCCTATTTCTCGTTTAGCATGCTGACACTTTAATCTGTTGTAACAACTCATAAATGGCACTTTCGTTCTCAGTGATATAAATATGAAATGATGTGCTAAAGAGAAAATCCTTCATGCGTTAGTTGGTTAAGAGAAATACAAATAAAATGTGCATCTTTAACCAAAAACAAGGGAACAAAATAGGGGGAAACGCTGCACAATTCAACATCATTTGCATTTTGATGTGGTGTCAGATTTTTTTTTCTTCTCAATTTGACAATTTCTCTCTCTCTCTCTCTCTCTCTCTCTCTCTCTCTCTCTCTCACACACACACACACACACACACACACATACAGACACACTCTTGCGCTCTTCCTAATATCTTTCAGGATCAAAGGCTTCCATTTGGTTTAACTCCTTCAAGCATTGTTTGCCTCCTAGGACTACAACAAAGTTCTTTCAGTGTGCCAGATTCGGGAGAATAAAGAATTAGTTATTCCTGGACTAATTTGACATCAAACAGAGGCGAGCAAGGGTGGGAGAAGATAAAAGTGGTGATGGTGACCGGGAAAGATTAGCCATATGTTTCCACAGGCAGCGGAGCACCCAGGGCACTGTAACTCTTTCACACACACACACACACACACACACACACACACGCATGCACGCACGCACACACACACACTCACACAAGCACACACACACATGCACTGGCCTAGAAATCACACCCCTCCAACACAGCAGAAAGCAAACCATACCTCAAACAATAGGAGAAGAGAGCGATTAAATGAACGTACAATTATTATTATTATTATTATTATTATTATTATTATTATTATTATTATTATTATTATTATTATTATTATTATCACCAGAAAACACATTACCACATAAATAGAAAATAAATGTATTCCGATCCCTTCATTAAACTAAATCTATTGTACATGTCCTAGGCTGTCAGCGTGTATAGAGATATCATATAGGTGTGGCCAGTGTGTAGATCTCTCAGTGGATTAAATCTCTATCAGAGCTGTCTTAATGACCTCTTCATTCCATATACTTGCTGTGCTTATAGTCTTGTATTATAATTAGAGCTCTAAATGAGAAATGACACAACTTAATCTGTATCATATTTCTAGTTAAATGCCCAGATTAAAAATTAGTGGCTACCAAAGCGTCAGTTGACATGTCCTTGACATTTTTAATATCATTTCTAATGTAAATATGTTGCCACTGTAGTTCAGTCACATGGTTTTTATTTGTGCAAGTGTGTGATGTGTCATGGACCCACTATTTCCATGTGGAAAGGAAAAACATGTGATTTTGAAAAATCAGTCATGACACCTGCACACACCCTTTAAGGTTTTCAAGATTTGGTGTAAACCCAGAACAAACACCTTGTATTCAAGTGTAAGCATAAAAAATAGTAGCACCTCACTGGCAGTCCACACACATGAATGCTAGTGTTTGTCTTTTTTACATTTTAAACATTTTTACCATGTTGGTGTTTCTCCACATTTCATCTTCCCTTCCATTTAATACATGCTCTTAATTCTTTTCATGAGGCGCTTGACATAACAGTTTATGGCATGCTATCATTAAGCTGCTATGCGCAGGTGAGCATTTTTAAGCTGTTTTGCGTTTTTGCGTGAATTAAGCTATTTTTCGAAAATGTTGTTCGGCTGGATGGAAATGTTTTTGCAAACCAAAAGGTACAAACTATGTTCATAACAATGTTCTGTGTGTGAATGGGGCCTCAGTGTTCAGTGAAGGTGGTCACAGCACCTAAAGTACAAACCTTGTACCTGAACAGCACGCACACTCACAAACATGCTTATATCACTCAATCAGAGAACCCAAAATGTGGACACAAGAAAAACACACACCTGAAAACATGCAGAAACAGTCCATTTGCATAAAACTACACAATGACAAGTGTGTGCATAGGATTACTTTCCAGGTCTTTCATGCACATGAACGCTATGGAGAATGAGCCAGATTAGTTAAATGGGCCAGAAGGAAAATAACTGCCTGTGGTCATAAAGTGAATAAAGATACAATGGTCAAAATATCCAAAAGCTCGAGAGCCCCTCCACTGGGCTGCACAGAGTAACAGGAGTAATTGGACACTATGTCACTTCCTCCAGCATGTGAATGTGAATGGCAAATGATTTATTCACTTACTGTAATTTGGGAATGAACATGCATCCTCACTCTAAATCTAATTACAGTATTATTGTACAGCACTCTTCCCAAACACACACACGCACACACATACACACATACAGTGAATCCTAAACCGCTGATGAAAATGTACTCCTACCCCTCTTGACATTAATGGCCGGTTGACTTCAGCAATGAGCCTCCCTATAGCATTGTATGTACATAATTCATTTCACCATTGATCCATGTTTATTTTTTCCTCACTTAATGGTTGTGGAAGAAGGACTTTTAGCAGTCATTGTGTCAGAGAATGTGAGGTACTCTGAAAGTATCTGAGTGAAGGAGATGCTGGTGTCAGCAAGAGGGAAAATAAAAAGACGATATGGTGGCCTGAGAGAAGATGAAGGGATTCAGAGGTGTAGAATGGTGCTGGGAGAGGACACAGGGCTTAGATAAGGAAGATGATAAACTCCATCACCCAAATCTGCCAGATGGCACGGGATCAAACCCTCCAGAGAGCTGGAATACAAACACAAACATTTACTCACATCCTGCACTAATGCACGCATGCTCTCATGCACACACACACGTTTGTCTTACTATCCTTGTAAAGACCTTCGATTGACATAATTATTAATGCAGCTAATTAATGCTACACATGTACCTAAATCTAACCTTATCCTTAACCTCAGTAACAAAATAGAAACCTTTGGGCTCTTTTAGTTTGGGTTTTATTTGCTGTCTTTTAAGTTTTTTTTTTTGTTTGTTTGTTTTATTTTATTTTGCTGTCTTATAGGGTTTTTTGATTTTGTTGTAAAAGCTACAGTTATTGTAAGAAAAAATCAGGTTTTCCTCATAGGCACCAGTCCAAAGGTGGCAGAATGTGATATGTCCTACACTGCTCCTGAATCTACCATTCGAGCAGTACTAACCCTAGTGATAACAGAGATTTATGGGTCCGAGATCCGAGAAAGAACTTTGTATTCAAGTGTAAGTGTAATCACCTCACTGATACTCCACATTCCACACATATACTTTTAAAAAAAAGATGCCAGACATAACTGGGCAAAAAAAGGGGTTTCACAGTGATGCCACAGAATAACTTTTGGTTCCTCAAAGAACTTGTCAGTAAATGTTTCTTAAAAGAACTCTATTTTCTTATGTCCCCTTTCCACCAGAAAGAACCGGGGTCCTGGTTCAGAGCTAGTGTTGTTGCTGGTTTGAAGTTAGTTCCACTGGCAAGCCTTCTAAGAACCAGTTTGCCTTTCCATGGGCTAGAGAGCCATCACAGAGCCAAGTGTTACGTTACTGTATACAACGTTATACAGCAACGTTAGCGCAGCAGCAGCAAACACAAACACAACATCAACAATGGCGGATGTTGCTTTACTGTTCATGGCTTTGCAAACCTACAATGGGATTTAAAAATGGCACTAATGACGTTTTCTTTTGTCTCATTGGTCACAGTAACCCCACCCACAGCCCCTGACGCAATCGGCTCTTAAGTCTAGACCAGCAATGTTTTGGTGCTACTTAAGAACCACTTTTCCTGGTTCAGAGCCTGTGCTTTGGGTGTCGAAAAAGAAAGAACTGATTTTAAACTAGGCTCTGGCTCTGAACCAGCACTCAACAAACTGCCTTGGTGGAAAAGAGGCACTAGTGACATAAAGAACATTTTTAATCTAAAGAACCTTTTTCCACTCCAAAGTTCCTTGCCATGTTCCACGGATGTTAGGAGATCTTTATAAAACCATTCACTCTGACAAAAAAGTACAATGTATGTATTATAGTATTTGTATTGCTTATGTTAGACTTTTTTACCACTTACTTTATTTTCTCTATCTATCCTCCTCTCAGTACACATGATCACGTCCCTACAAGGTCAAAAGTGTCAGCCTGAGGTGTCAGCAAAAAAGTGCCTCATATATTCTCTTACATACATGACACTTTTCCCTCTTCCTTTCTCACTCTTGTGTACACTTAAATATATCCATGCCCTCCTGAACACACAAAGCCCACATTTCTCTCGTGGCCACATGAAAAAGCCATCCGTAATCTGCTCTCCTATAGCCCATGGCACAGATTCTTTATCTATTTGATATTCATATTTCTCCATGCAGCTGTATCATTTCTCTAGGATGTTTATGATTATCCTTTTTGAATACATTAGCATAATTATATAACTTTACATAGTCCATCAGTTTCCCAGTCTTATGGACACATGGGAGGACTCAGTTTGTCTTTAGAGTTCACTCTTAAAGGGCATGACAGAAGAGAAGAACTATATACACACGATTTATTTTCCTGAAAAACACAAAATGATGCATTTCTAGCATAATTTCCATGGTAGTGTGGCGCATGAGCACAAATTTATGGATTACCCTGCCAGCAGAGTAAATTATGCATAGTATAGTGTTGCAATCTGAACAATGATCTTGTTGGTCTCACTTTTAGAGGAATGAACAATGTCTATGTCCTTCATATCTCTGTAAATGAAGAGTTCAAAGGCCTGGGTTGTCTTTGGGAGAGGAGATCCAGCGATTCCACTTCCTGCAGAAACCTGTCCCAGGACTGTGATAAGTTGGGCAGAAATTCATGGAAGATTACCAGGCAGACCTGCCAAGCCCTGCTGCAGTGCCCGTAATAGATACTTGCAAGCTCTAAATCCTAACAGGCCATGCTACATCTGTCAAGCGTGCCCTGAGAAGACTCCCCTAGTTCAGATGTTATCGCTATTATGCCTGCATCAAAAGATTTAGTGTCCACCCTGCAGGATGGTTATGTAGTGTGGTTTGCAAGGCAACACAACAATCCAGGCAGAAGCAGGGAAATGGGAGGCAGCTGGGAAGAATAAGGGAGGAAATGTTGGGATTGCACTTGGGATTGAGAAAGAAAGAGAAACAAGGGATCATAACATAGCAAAAATGAACATAAGCTGCTGAGGGATGCATTCAGGAAGAGAAAAAAGAAATGAAAACAGAGGAAAAGCTGAGCATGGTGGTGGCATTGTGAGCAAAGTGTTGTGCACTCATCATACCCTCATTCTGAAGCTTCCCCCTTTCCTGTAGCCACACAGCTCACCTGATCCATGTGGGAAAGGAGTGGCAGTAGAGAATGGAAAAGAGAAAGAAGGAACAGGGAGACAAAAAAGAAAAAGTGTGCAAGAGATAGAGATAGTGTAGACAGAGCGAATGAAGAGCAACTGGCAGCTCTCTTTCCCCCCTCTTTCTTGGACTCCAGCTCGACTTTAATCTGTAGCCTTACCAGATCATTACAGGGCTACTGGCCCTCTGGGAGCCGGGGGAAAAACTGACACGAGCTGTCTTCTGCTCTCCGCAGCAACGCTTCATCTGGGCTCTATTAAAAAATTTAAAGAGCCTCCAGCAGGTTCTTAGCCCTGAAAATGGACAGTATCCAAGTGGCAAAGGGAGAGAAGAGCGAGAGAGAGCTGAGATAGAAGTGCTGGCGGGGGGGTCTGGAGAGTCAGGCCGAGACCTGAGCATAGCGCAAGCCCAGACAGCTGCACCAGCGCCTGGGAGGCCCACTGTGGCTCTGCCTGGCCTGGCTGCTATACACTGCCATACCAAAACATGATTATATTATTATTTCACTGTCTGCACGGCCTGCTCCTCGGCACACGGGTGGGAGGGAGCCGGCAAGGCATTTAGGGGATTAGGATACGTAGCATCCCCGTGGGTCAGCTGCTAATCAGAAGCCTCCCGAGATTTCTCCAAGATTTTCTCCTTATGAATAATTTCACCAAAGGCAGAGAAAACGGGGCACATTATTTAGAGAGGGAGAGAGGCTTTTGATGTATTTTTTCCTGAATAAGCACTGGTACTCGAGGATTTCTAGCCCTTCAGAGCAAGAGGGACCGGCTTATTAAATGCTCCTGCCGCAATGCCTGCGAGCTAGTCGAGATTAATATCAGCGTAACCTGTTACTTAATTCATTATGGGGATACAGGCTAATTTGATTTGATATTATTTTAATAAAGTTCTGTGATATATAAGATTGTTTCAGGCTATCAAAATAATTTTCCAGTTATTACAGTTATTCATGCAAGTCCTTTGATAGCAGCAGTTGGTCCTCACATGTCCTGAATACATTAGTCCTCGAATGATTCATTCAAGCCTATGTTGAAGTGTTAAGGCAGGGTAGCATTGTGTCAATGCAGGAATGTATTATGAAAGTCCTGAAAGGCCAAAAAGGCCAAAGAAAAATAGACAAAGGAGGAGAAAGGTTTTTTAATGCTTTCACTTGTCAACATTTTTTAAGGTAATCTCTTCTGGAACAAAGCACTTCACTTTCCTTAGATTTCAAATTATATGATGATGATTTTTTTTTTATTATTATTACTATTATTATTTTATTTATTTATTTATTTATTTATTTATTTATTTATTTATTTATTTATTTATTTTATCAAAGAACATTTTAATATAAAAGAACTTTTAGCCTTCATATATTCTGAATTGGCCCAGTACTATGAATAAAAGAGAAAGCATGTCTTCTCCATGCAGAGGGCATGTATGTCACTGTCATGTATAATCATCAATGCTGTAATGTTAATTTATCTGGCATGCTGGCTTGGGCCTTTTAATTTATAAGATGCTAGAGATGATATTGATTTCCATTAGGACCGTTGTTACATGTAACCTACATTTGCTTGTCTGACTCTCTGTTTTATATGACAACAGACCAGGGACAGGAGCTTTCACCTGACAAAACTGAGGGTCACTGAGGCTCAGGTGTTCTTTACATGCTAGTCTCCTTTGTAATGCATTAATATAGTGTTTACACCTTCATATACAATAACAGTTTATTTGATTATCCATACGATTATATGTAAAAGAGAAATATGTAGGTAGATTGTAAAGTACATTCATTTTAATAGGAGCACATGTACACCTGCTCATTCACATCATTATCCCATTATAGTTTACATCAAACTGGGGAATGTGGGAAAATGTGATCTTTGTCATTGTTGGTGCCAGGTTTGAGTTGCTGGTTTTTATTATTGCTATCCTGAGCTGATAGAAAGGCTACAATTATTTAATAACCATTCATCCACAATGCACAATATGTCAAACACAGAGGAGGATGGGCTACAACAGCACACCACACTGTGGCTCACTGAAACAGGACCACTGAAGATTTTTTTCTTTCCAGTTTCTGTGAGTCTGTATCTAATACACATAACAAACAATAATAATTAAAATAATCCACTCACCCAAACAATAGGAGTCCACTTATCTTTAAAAAATGTTTTTATGTTTTTACCTATTTTCTCTGTAAAGTATATAGACCAACTTGATTTACACAACTAAACTTTGGAGCTGTTTGTGGCTGGTGGTTCAGGCACTCTTGTAAAGATTGATGGTATCATGAATTTTGCTAAGTATCAGGATATTTCAACCCAAAACCTGGTTGCCACTGCCAGGAGGTACACACATACTTCCAAAACAGAACAGTTAAAGATGAAGACGCACAAATCAGTTTTGCAATGATCACTTCAGTCTCCAGAAGTCTGCAAACCAGCAAACGAGAGAAACACCAAAAGCAAAACTTTACAATACTAAAAATGTTCTACAAGGAGAAGTATGGACCAAGATCTCTGTACATGTGTTTTTAGGCTTGTTAGACACCACAGGACGTAATTCAGTGATGGTTTTCTCTGACAAACATCACAAAATATGAACTGTACTGGAATCTACTGCAAGTGATCAATAGCCCTTTTAATTTAGAAAAGGAGGCAAGGCTAGATCGGCTCTGGCAATGGATTTGAGTAGTTAGTGAAATAAGATGCAAGCATGCTCCCTGCCAGCCAGGGGAAATGATCTTAATAACTTGTCAAAAACAATTTACATAACTTCTCCTTTGTTGGAAGTTAGGGAAGCATGACATTTTGGGCTTTTCTCAACTATCATAATATTGTCTTTAATAATCTGCCTTGAACAGCAAAACCCACAAGTACCAAACATTTTAGCCATGGTGCTATTTTCTACATTTGAAAGCACATCTTATTAAGTGATTGGTCACTCATAAGCAATCATCTCACAGACCTATAAAGTTTCATTGCATTTTCCTACATTCCACATCCTAGTGAAGTCTAACACAGCTGCTGTGATGTGAAGACGAGTTGTGTGACTTGGACTGCAATAATTCATGCAATCAAGCTAACAGCATAATTAATATTTCATGGCCAACTACAGTATTCTTCTGGATCTTCAAGAAAGCCATGTTAGATTTAAACAGTACAGTAGTTTAGGAAGGTCTGTGAGTGCAGTAATTTAAAACAACACTATGTGTACAGTGAAAGCACAAGCAAGAGAATTCTGAGGGACTGAAACCTTTAAGCCCCTTTCATCTGCAGGGAGAGAGAAAGGAAATAGCATCCATTAAAGCGGTCTACTCAGGTCTGTGTTCTGCTCACTAAAACAACACTCACATTGTATGACCCTCTGACTGTAGTCTCTTATAAGCTTTATTACCTTGCAGACTAACCCCAAACTCTCCACTCAGCCTATGGATGCAGTAGCCCACTCCTTTCTTAACTGGCATTCTCTTTACAGGTTAGCATAGAATTGGGCTAAAAAGTGAGAGTCCGCTCATCTGTCTTCTTATGATAGACATTCTTTTTTTTTATCTTGGCTGTGTGGTCAGAGAGGATTTGAAAAGCCTGCTTTCTTTTTTCTCTCCAAACCTATTTGAGTCTACAAACTACTCAACTCGGCAAGTATTTCAGTCTATATAAAAGAGTAGTGAGATGAAATAGCACCTTCCATCCTGGTGACTGATTTAGTACAAAAGGAAAAATTACTGGGCTGATCAAACATGATTTGCGGAGAAAATACTTCCAAAGAAAAGCATTCCTCTGTGAAGAACAATAAAATATAAAGCCATTTCCCTCAAGATGTTCTTTTGAAAGGAAAAACTTTCCATGGCAGGAATCAGTGATGTTGCAGTTCTTTTTCTTTTTTTATATGAGGCAAGTCCAAGGTGTAACTGACCGTAGAGACATTAGTCAGTTGTGAAAGCTGGGTGTTGTTTCAGTCCCTTCTGGACTAGTCTATTGAATAAAACTCTCACCTCAGCCTGCAGAATCGGCCAGTGAGATTCCACAGATGCACTATAGCCTTGTGATATCAGCCTTGGAAATAGCAAGAAAATTCTTCCTTGTTATTTTCTAGGAATTTGATATAGACTTGATATACATGATTATGTCACTTTATTTATTAACAGCATACAGGATTTTTTGAATAGCTCACCAGTGACACATTGCATGTTTTTTTTTTTTAGAAAACCATGAAAAGTGATGCAAAGCACAGAGCAAAACAGAGAATGAAGAGGAGAATCTTTCAGAAGAGAAGTGGAGAAAGCTACAAAGAAAGACCAGCCTTGTCTTTTAAAAAAGATGCCATACTCCTAATGCAGAGTGATTGTAGCAAGTAGTGTGCCATTCCTCTCTCCTCTGCGCTTGTGATGGCAGGTGATAAAACAGTTTTACAAGCTGTAATAAAGCACCACTTCTATGCCGCCGGTCAGAGAAAGATGCTTGTGCCTTTTTTTATGTACTATTATAATATTATTTTTGTTTGCATCTATATTTATTGCGTCTTAGTGTCCTTCAACCACAGCGCTGCAGTTACAGCAGGCACAGATTACACTGTAAAAGTCTAATGCGGATGTGCCGTTGGGACAGGAATACACCTACTGTCACAAGGGCCACTGATACACAACTTTGTGTGCTTATTCCATCATATAATTGGCCCCCTGTGAGAAGCCCTGATCTAAATAGTGAACTGCAAAGTTATGATAACCCTTTTATCTAGAACAGAGAAGAAGGTTTTTGAACTGAATCAAGAAGCCATGCCTTCGTATATTGTGTTGTTCTTCACTCAGATGTAGCTGTTTCAGCTGCTTCATGTTCACCGTCATCACAGCAAGTAATTCGTTCCACATATTTGATTTTTGGCACAGGTTTTACATCAGATGGCCTTTCTGATGCTACCATCCCATTTTAGGGCTGGGTTCAGGACCAGCACAGAGAGTTAGCTCTTCAGTGGCTGGGTTAGCTCTCTGACCAGGATTCAAGCCCAGACCATGGCAATGACGGTGCAGGATTAAGTCCAGTGGTGCTGACACTGGACCAGCAGGAGGCTCTTGTTTGTCACTTGAATAATAGACTTAAATTAATTAGTCAGAATCAAACAATGCAACTTCAGCTGAAAGTTCATTTTAATTGTAAAATATATTTAAAGCAATCCGCATTTGAATTACAAATAATAAATATATACTGTATATATTCCTTGGAGAGATGCTACATTATTGTACTTTTTGATGGCAGACAGTTCAATATTCTGAGCTGGTTGAACAAAAATGTATTTCAACTCTAAAATTATTTTGCTCGCAGTGATACTATAGTAATAAAGAAGTTATTGACCAAATCATATTGATCGGTTATTCCTGAGGCGCATACAGCTGACCTTGGAATCCCTTAGTACCTTCCTCTTTGCTGCCTTCCTCCTCACCCACCACTCAATAATATATTATTTCATACATTTAAGCAAGACAACAAATAGCTGTGCACTACAAGGTGAAGAATTGCTGGTAAATTTTTCATGGCTATTTGCCTGTAGGAATTTGGCAGCTCTGTGTGAAGAGTGATTAAAATCGGGCCCCAGTCAAGACTTGATTAGGGGTTGCCATTCAATGAGAGCGAGAGAAAAAAAGAACGAAGGATAGCAAAATGAGAGCAGGAAAAAGGCTTTTTTCTTTGCCTAAATAAGATAATGACCTTGAAGTCTAAGCTGCAAGAGTAGTAGTGCTAACTCCTTTCAAGCTGAAACTTGATTTATTCGCAAGGTTAAAGGCGTAAAACAATTGCCATTGATTTGGTCCAGGTAATTGCTGCATGTGATGGCATCTGGTAAGACCTTTGTCCTAATGGAGAGGACGGCACTAAAATGCCTAACAATGCTTCTTTCCATAGCCAAGAAGTAAAGCCCATCCTTACTTATTCTTCTGTTTCATTCCATCATAGTGCATGGCCCTAGTTGTAAGCTAGAGAAAAAGAAAAGGAGAATCCTGTCACCAGAAGCACTTTGATTGATTGTATAGACCGCCATCATGGGCCAGCGCATGGCTCTCAGTCTCAGTCCCATGAATTGGCTGCACAAGTGTTTTTCTTACTTTAACACAACTGGCATGAATAATGAGTAGATTGTACCAAACTTGTTCCAGAACAGGCTTGGGATTGAGAAGAACTGTTCCATGGTCCATATGTACTGTAGACCCCTCCTGGTGTTCTTGTCTGCTGGTTCAAGGTTTGATACAAGGAAACCACCCAATAAATAAAACAATTTACCTCAATAATGTATTACAAACTACATTTCTATATGTTTTATTAGTTGTACATTCATTGTAAACTTCTGTTTTCTTGATGTTTTGTTTAGCACGGTGACGCAGCCAGTACATGCCAGTGGATTAGTGATTCTAAGTTGCACAAAAGCTCCTTGTTACATGATTGCAACTATAACTATATAGAGTAGTTATGGATGAGAAACTATTTATAATCACACTGGTGTCACCCAGATGAGGATGGTGTCACCCAGATGAGAGTTTCTTCTTGCCACCATTGCCTCTGGCTTGCTCATTAGGGATAAAAATAGATGTACATTTTAAACTATACAATTATTGTTCTGAATTTTTATATACCTGGAAAGCTACTTTGCAACGATGTTTATTGTTAAAAGCACTATTGAATTAAATTTAATTGATACCTTATGATGGACTGAGTCTTGCATCCAGGGTGTATCTTTACCTCGCTCCTAAGTCTTCCCTAGATCTGGATCTGAAAAGCTTTATTGAACATACTTGTTCTCACAGCCTGAGAACAGTAGCCGTCATTTTCAGACTAAGAAATCAATGTTTAAGCAAAATGCTAGGTTATACTATACCTTCATGGCCATTTACCTGAAACAGCTACTTGACAGAAAGGATTTCATCCATTATTTAAAGGCATGTTGACAATTTATACAGGGTAATAAAGAGTATATAATTTAAAACTGATGGAGCTAAAACATCACCATCTTTCTCACATTCTGCTTGGCAAATATCCTGTCATGCTGTATAATTTACTAGTGCATACAAGATCCTCTAAGAACTTTGACATCAGCGTGTTCACAGTCCTCTCTCATCAGCTGCGGCTCATTTTACTAATGGTGCATGAAAAGGATCGAGTCTCCTTAAGTTTTCTATCATGGCAATGTGTGTTGTCTTGTCACTCCCTATGTCAGGCCATGGTAGGAAAATCTTCCTCCTTGCCCTACATTTCATGTACTTGCACAGTGCTAGGCTAGTCTGCCAGAGAAGAGCTCCTCATTTGAATCAATTATACATAGCTGTCTCCTGAAGTTGGCTTGCATTTTTCATGTGGATAGAAGATAATTTATAAGTTAATACGACAGGTCGGCATGCCGGTAAAAGCACTGGCCTGTCCTTTTTCTGGCCTCGCGAGTTGAGTCGGCATGTAAACACGGTTAGAGAACCAACAGGCTGCATTTTCTCCACCCAGTATTGCAAGCTTAAATGATGCTCAAATAATGTGTGCAAGTGAAGTTTGCCTCCCAGTTCACTTCTGCTTGGGGTTTGGCATGCTCAGTCTTACCTGCATACTAGTCGCTGGCCAGTTCATTCTATCACCTGTTTCTCATTAGATTATTGTATTAATAAAACTCATGGTTGGTGTGTGTAATTAAATATCTAGTGTGGCTGCCTCTAGCTTCATGTCTTTATGTTTACATCTTAAGCCTGTGTTTATAACTTGTAGCTCCCTCTCAGGTATACTGTAGAGAAAAATCTTGCTGGTGTGGTTTGGATATGCTTGGACCCTTAGAGGAAAGGGCCACTGCAAATCAATATAAAGTTATTCTGACTGATCACCTGTAACTTATGATGAAGCATTGTTATCTTGAGAGGAGTGGTCTCTTCCAGAATGACAAGGTTCCCATCCACAGGGCATGAGGACTTACTGACAGCATAAATCATATGCTGTTGTCCTCACAGCCATCAGAATACCTCTGGTGGATTTTGGACCACCAGGCTAAAAGCCCCCTTTTTTCCTTTAATAAGTCACCCATCTGTATTTATACAGTAGTGTCATGTTTCAGTTTAAGTTTATTAGGTTTGTCTGTGTTTGATGCAGCACACTGGTAGAGTGGGCACTTACACCTCACAGCTCTAGAGTCCTGGTTCGATCCTGAGCTTGTGTTGCTATCTATACTAAAACCATGCAAGTAGGAAGATTGGATAATATAAATTGCTAAAGATGTGAATATGTGTGGTGCCCTGTTATGGACTGTCCACTCCAGAGTGTATTCCTGTCTCACCCCTGCCAGTGTTCCCTCAACCTCTAAATCCACCATGACCCTAACCAGGATAAAGCAGTTAGAGAGCAAGTGAGTGAGCTGTCTGTGTTTCTTTGATTTTTTTTTTTTCTAATCTTTTACTAATCTGTGTGTAGAAGCTGTTATCTCATATTTTTTTTCTGTATATCCGTTTCAGAAATCTTTTTTTTCCTGAACTCCTACCATCTGAACATATGAATGAAGGATACAAAGGAAAATGGATAGATCTGTGTGAGCCAACCCATTCATACGGATGTTTGCTTACTATCAATGATATATTTCACCTTCTGCAGGATGCAACATCTGGTTTTCCGCTTTTAAGCTTGAAGAATTAATCAAATAAAAGGAGTGCATTCAGCTGCTCTGTTCTTTCTAGAGTCTCTCACCCTTGCACCAACTTTTTCAGAAGGTGTTGCCAGCATCTGGCATTTTTGCATAATGTGTGAGGTGTTTGGAAAGGGGGTTGTTGTTGGTTGGAACAAATGGCTTTTTTGACCTAGTAATTAGCTCGAGAAGATGCAAGGAAGAGGCTGGTAATGATTCTTTGTGGCCAGATTTTTACATGACTGCATAAATTATCATTTATGAAACCATAATATCCTGTTGTGATGTCGCAGACCCATTAGAAAACAAAGCAGCGTGATGGCTTTTGTGTGCAAGGTGTTTATCCTTTCCAGTGTCATACGCAGTATAGGTATATTAAATAGAGTGAAAACGACATACACAAGAATGCGAATGAAAACCCACTTTAAAGACGTATAAGGATACACACCGAGTATGGAGATCTGCTGTGGATATGGCAAGTTTGACACAGAAAGCGTTTAAGATTGTCCTCGAAACAGCTGTCATTACAGAGAAGTAAAAAAAGGAACACAATTAGGAGTGTCAGTCTGGTGATTCATCATCCTCTATTAGGATCTTCCACTGTGTGAGAATATGCTCCCGTTCACTGCTAGCCACAGCTGCACCCAGTCAGCCTGTCAAGCCCAGTGACACTACATTAATATACTGTTCTTTACCCAACACTGCACTGCACTTCTGTCCTAGATGCCAAGTGCACAACTTTGCACCTCTTTTATGTTGGGAGTTAATTAAAAATGCTCACATCTGGATTTAAACTATATAATTGGGTTAATTAGAGTGAGTTTACCAAATTGAGTATAAGTTGTATAAATTACTTTCAGAAATAGAATATAAAAAATGATCTGACTTACATGTTGTCATCAAGCACAAGATGGACCCACGACTTTATGGGGTAGCTGTTTAAAAAAAATAGCATTACTGGATATACTTTTGTTGAGGTATAGAGGAAATTCGAACACTCTCCGTTTCTCTCACCTGGTACTGATTAATATGGCTTATATGCGGTCGATTCCTTATTATTCCATGGAACCTTTGTAAAGTGACAATTACACATTCATGCATATATGTTTTGTATGTTGCATTGAAGTTATTTAGTGTCCTATGAAGCTGTCACCATTTAAAAATTAGTGTTGCAGTCAAAAGTGCATTGTTGATTAGATGCTCACTAGACAACTGCAGATATCTGGAAGCTCATCATGCAGAAAAAGGCTGTGATGCTCTCTAAGAACAATGATCAGCTGTACTTTGAGTTTGCATAAGCGGTTTCAAAGTATGTTGGCTGACACTTGTGGTGCATGTGGTGTGGAGCATCCATTTCTCTGCATTCTTGCACTGATTTTGTAAATATACCATGCAGATACCTTTATTATAAATAGATTATGAACTTGTATAATCACATTATATTTATAAATGCATTTGGCAGAAGCTCTTCTAGAGAGCCATTTAAATTGTATCTCCTTTTATACACATGGGCAATTGTATGTAAGGGCCTTGCACAGGGTCCCAGCAGTAGTGAATTGGTGGACCTGGGATTTAAACTCAAAACCTTCCAACACATTTTTTTGTAGTCCAACACATTAACCACTAGGCTACCACATTCCAATATATGTTAATTCATAATTTGAGCATTTCTTTTGAATTGAAAATAAATAGATGGTAGATTTTGCATAGTGAATTTTCAGAGAATTCAGAGAATTCAACATAGCATCACATGAAATTATGAATTATGCATGAAGCACAAGCTGCTGCATCCGGTATATGATGCATATTGGAAGCAACACCACTATGAAGTTTTTGCTTGTGCTCTGCTTGAATCTGTACGCAAAAAAAGTATCCAATCTATATATTGTTTTTAAATAAAACAAATCACACATTAATAGATTCGAGTTACATATTACAGGGAAGTAGAGAATGCTAACTTCTATTCAAAGATACTACAATGCCGTATGAATATAAAGCTATAACACCATAATAATACTTTAAATAGTAATACTACTAATAAATAAGGAATTTTAATAAAGTTTTGGCCTAAAGTACTAAGGATCAGTGCAAACCATGCTCTAAGTGTAGTAACTTTTGAGTTGGACTGAGTAGTGAGACTTGTTACAAGTTTGCAAGCATGACACTATGTTGGTATATTCTATAGCTCATACAATACGCAAAGAGCAAAGGAAGTCATAATGGAATGGCCACTACCTTGTTGTCTGCCTAAAACCAAAGCATGAAAAGCTGTGAAATCTTCAAAAGGCACCAGGGTTGATGAGCTCCCAAAAGAGGGTAGGACTTATGCAGTATAAGAGGGAGATTTCGCCAGTGTGTGCAATTTTAATTGCACTCCTATTGCTTGCCCCTAGCCCCTTTCTTTCTCCTACTCTCTCTCTCTCTCTCTCTCTCTCTCTCTCTCTCTCTCTCTCTCTCTCTCTCTCTCTCTCTCTCTCTTTCTTGTCTTGCTCTATCTATCTGGCCTTCAAAAGGAAACTCATTCACTCTATTTTAATTTCCGAAAGTAACCCCGAGGACGAAACCAGAGCCACTCATGTGCAAAACTTCTTTATTTCAAAATGACATTACAGTGTTATTGTGGAGTATGACACCACTCAGGACTCTTCGGGTATTCCAAAGCCAAAGCAGACTTCTCCCACAGTGTCAAAGTACAGTGCTCATGTACTCAGCCATAAAAGCTGGGTAAGCGCTCCTTTTTATGCATGTCTGCCTAGTTATGCAAAACTGGACCACCTTATATCGCTCTCTAAATGACATCTTGAGCCAAAAATGTCCTGCGCATTTTTAAGATGATACACAGTGCTTTGTGTTACTGATTTTCTTTCATGTTTAGGTGTTTTATAGTTCCAGTGTTTTCCTGATCCTCCCTCTTTTTGCTGATGTAAAAGAGGTTTTAACCCCAATGGACTTGTCCCCATCCGATGTAATGAGAATCCGTCAAAGCTTTTATTCATCTTGTTTGAATTTAAATCCATCTCATGAGGAAGTGGGTGTCAAATGGGTCATATGTCTCAGAATACAGTGACCACAGCTTTGAAGAGCTGCTCTGATGTCTACAGGAATCAACTTGCCCCCTTTTTTGTTTGAATTCCTCATCCTGTTTCCCGTGAAAGAGTTCTGGTGGACTGAGTGCTTCACACACCTCCAGTCTCCCGTGCTCTGGCTGAGCAGTGTAAAATGAGTATAATGTGGTGTTGGCCACCTTACCCTTTAGCAACGAGCGTTCATCGAAGACAATTACACCTGGGTTTGTACTCACTGTGCTCTTTGTTTGCACTGTTGTACAGAGCCACACATGAGCTAAACAGGTCAAAGACAGTGGGAATTATGGCTACTGTGATCTGTGTTATCCATCTCGGAGGAACGAAGCGTTAACACAACAGATTGGGCACAAATTATTCATAGCATTCATAGTAGAGAAATATAGAATTATATATGGAGAATAGAGTTGGGTATTCTTTATCAAATGGTGCTTATATTACGTGAGGTGTAATAAACATTTACACTGAATCAAGCCCACATCCTTGTAACAACCTAAAAAAAATTGTAATCAAGAGAAAAAACAACCTTGCATACTAATCAGGCCACATTTCATGAGCCTATATGCTACTATACTAGCCAACACTAATAATTCATACAAACATTCTCTCTCTCTCTCTCTCT
Source organism: Tachysurus vachellii (assembly GCF_030014155.1). Classification (NCBI taxonomy): domain Eukaryota; kingdom Metazoa; phylum Chordata; class Actinopteri; order Siluriformes; family Bagridae; genus Tachysurus; species Tachysurus vachellii. The sequence goes on from NC_083465.1 coordinate 17,650,476, forward strand.
CTCTCTCTCTCTCTCTCTCTCTCTCTCTCTCTCTCTCTCTCTCTAACTTTTCTAATGCCTGACATTTTTAGTTTAGTTTCAGGTCTTTGAGTGACACTGTATCAGACTAAAACAATGAATTTAAAATGTGTGTATGGTGTGTATCATTACATGGTGTGTGTTATAATATAAACACATCCATTTCAAAGAAAATTCCTCTCCTAATTATTCTGAATAGGCTATTTTAAAGTTGATCTTATTCTTTTGTTTACCTCTGAACATTAATCTGTTTTTTGTCTACTGTATCTAATGTACATTTCATGTCATAAATAGCTCAGTTCATCTTGAACTCATGCACATATCCATGGTATATAATGAGGATTAGCACAAGAGCACAAATATACTGCCGTGTATTGTGTATCTGTGTTGATGCTGTTTTTTTTGTGCAGTTGTCTAGTTAAATATGTTGATAAACGAGTGCTGTTGGTCATCCATTTACACATCAGTAATATCAGTCCATTGGGTTACAAAATGCCATTTTCATAAGTGGTTTTAACTAAAAGAAGAATTCTAATTCAACATGGGGAAAAAGTTCTTGTGTTCTTTTTCTACTTTTTTTTATCTTGCTGGATTCTTTCTTTCACTCTCTACACCTTTCCTGTGGTGTCTGTGTGATGATTTAGAGGATTTCTGAGTTCAGTAGGGTTTGGCTTTTCAAAAGAGCAGGGCCATTGATCAGACGGCTCTGTGGCCAGGAGTAGAGCCCGGTCTGCCTGCTGGATTTGCAGTTAACGCTTGGGTTGCTCCCTGGAGTATGAAGCCTAGTAGCACATACACACTACACACACTCTACACACACACAACACATGCACTCTTAAATTTGTCGTATCCTTACAGAGTTGTGTGAGAACTGATAAATGATACAACTGTATACAAAATTATTCGAATGATAAAACTCTATAACAAAGCTTGGGTTTAGATTAAATGATTCAAGTTTTCAGTGTTTCTCTGCGTGTAAGCCAGGTGCTAAGTTGCTTCAAGTTGTAGATTATTGGTGGGTTTAACATTTATAAACCTTTGCTGGTTCTAATTTAATAACACAGAGAGTATCTTTACAGTTGCAGGGAACGTGAAAAACAGATGTGGCCTCTCTTCTGGAGGAAACCTTGGCAGAGAGATCAAGCATCCTCCATAAACATAATGGGGTTGTGTAAACTGACATGGATTTACCAGCGTAGAGCTACATTGCTTAGCAATCTATTTTAAAGCAATTTATTTTTTTTCGGTGCTGCAAAATTCCTTAGAGATCTGCTAATAAAGTGTTAAACGTCAAGCTAAATTTGTGCATTTTGGTACTGGGCAGATTGCTTAGAGATTATCTTTTTTTAGAAGAACTTTACAGCACATTTAACATATATTTAATCATTTAACTATTAACTTATTTAATTTAATTTTATTTTATTTTATAAAACAGTAACAGCTGTCTGCTGTATCTACATATATCTATGTATCTTTGTATTTTTTTTTTTTTTTGTGGTTTTGTGTGTGTTTTAGATTTTACTCTCTTTACCTCGACTCTCTTCAGCACTGTATGTGTGTATGTGTGTCTCTGTGTGTGTGTGTGTGTGTCCTTCAGTCTCTACCATAGTGGCTGCATGTGTGTCTACCTTATCTAGATGTCCTATTTATTGATCGCAAGACATTACTGATAAAGGAGGCGGAGAAGCACATCCCCCAGCCCTCCTCTTTAATAAACCCCCGTCCACCCATTCACACACATACGCACACACACACACACACACACACACACACACACACACACACACACACGGAGTGACACTGAGCCAACAGATAATACTCCACACTACTCCTAGACCATGAAGAATTAAAAGGAATGGATGATCATTAAATTTGGTCCATTAAGAAATTGGTGTATTTTTTATGATTTAAAAAAAAAATAATTTTATTAAAAATAGTGTAGACAACAATGATGACCAATGATCACAGCTGTTTCATTCTGTGTCAAGGTTAAGTTTGGTTTTGAATTTATTAAGAATTTATTATTTATGCAGAATGTAATTAAAAGAGTGATAGTAGTTTAATTTAGTTTTTTTTTTTATTTTTAATTAAAACTAAAATAATAAACACTAAAGAAAATGATCTAATCTAAATAAATACTACAAATCAAGATCTAAATAAATCCTAAAAAGTTTTTTTTTTTTTAGTTGAGAAGAACAATTATTTTATTCTAAATATGTATGTTCATAAGATGTTTAATGTACCAAATCAGGACTTAAATATCTTGAAATTTTATTATTTTTTTTTTTATCATATTGTGTGTTAATTAACCCCGAGCACCTCAGCTGGCAAAGAGCTGATATTGATGCCCAGGCTGACTATTCTGTGCCAAGCTGACGAGTTGAAACCACCCACTGCCACTTTTGTGTCCACGTGTCATTTCCTGCCATCAGTAGAGGAAGCTGCCTGTGTTCCATGAATAAGTGATGGGCTTAGGAAAGGGATAGGGACAGGGCAAGCGGGAGGGAGAGCAGGATGATGCGAAGAGAGAGGAAACCTGTCAGTACTTGATCCACTCCATCAGGCAAAAAGGTAGATGTGGAATGAGGACATCTGTCCATTCTATACTCAGCAGAGCATGCTAAAGCCACTCTGTTCTATGAAGATGAGTTCATCTCAAAAGGTTCCAGGGCGTGGCCTGCAGGGACAAATCGCCCAAGAGCTCTCACCCAGGGAAATCACCCTGGTACCCCGAACCCTTTAACTGCCTGCCAGTGGCCTGGAGAGGACCGCTAAGAAGACATCAATCTTCTACTCACAGTATAACAATAATTACTTGTGAACTCATTTCATTCTCCATTTTTTTATTTGCTCCCTGCAATCCGGTCAATCCTCAGATAAATGTGATACAATGAATCAGTGGATCATCATCCATCCTTATAATTGCTATCAGTATATTAGCTAGTTAGTTTGAAATGAATTGGACAGACTACATTTATATATATATATATATATATATATGAAAGAAGCCACCAAATCAACAATACAAAAACCGAAGTTAAATAACTACTTAAATTTTCCTAGAAGTGAGAACAATTCTGAGAGACATAAAACCCCATGCTCACTGTGGAATTGGGATGTAGACAACTTGCCATATAAAACATTGGAAGACTTTGTATATAAAGTAGAATTCACTTCTGTGTTGGTCATCACTACAGTGTAGGCAAATTGACTATACTACCAGTCAGTACATGCTTTGCCTTGACTGTTTTGGGGACTGGAGTGCAAATATTTTACACTGAGAACAAACCCGCATTCCTGATAACGATTCTGATGCCACAATAAATCAGTATCTTGAAGATGAAAATGTGAGGTGGCTATCAGCTGGTGGATCTCTGGCCAGGTAATAATGTGCTTTGGTGGCACCATAAAGGGGCTTAGCTGTATAAAGGCAGGTCAACCTGCTGCACACAGTTCCTGAGGTGTCGTCTTTCATTAAAGGGCAATCAAGGCACAATATGGCTATTAGCTCTTAAAGCAGTGACATAGAGTTGTCTACTTTTATCAGGTTTGACATTATAAATGGTGCTTTGTCAAAATCCATGTACTGTGTGTTAAGTCTGAGCAATCAGATTAGATAGATTAGATTAGATTAGATTAGATTAGATTACATACTTTATTCATCCCAATGGGAAATTTAAGAATCACAATTCTCAATGTCAATACAATACATTATTAAAACTTTGTTTATTTAAAAAAACTATACCCTCAAAACACAGAATCAGAATCAATACACTAACTAAAAATATTAAGTAGCAGCTTAAGTCATTTTCGTACTTCAACAATAAGCACTATTAACATTTTGAGTGAAAAATTGTTTGTGTTATTGTCTGGAAATGTGTTATGAATTAATTTTGATGAACTGGAAACATGATCACTACTTCTGCTGGTCTGGAATGAAAGGATCTAGAATAGTAAGTTGTGTAAGTAACTGTGATTCTCAGGGCTGAGTGGAGGATCAGCAGAGCTAACTGGGTCACTCAGGTTGGCAAGAATTTCTAGAGAACCATCATGACATTGCAGATAACTTTTATAGGCTACACACATAAGGTCATGATGACTTTATATTAGAAGCCGAAACAAGCCAGCAGACATCCCTAATAAATTCCAAAAGAAACAAGCCACACGTACATACGAATCCTCTGCTGCTGCATATTGTCCCCTCTGCAACAAATATACAGTGGTGTGAAAAAGTGTTCCCTCCCTTCCTGATTTTTTTTTTTTTGCACGTTTGTCACACTTTAAAGTTTCAGATCACCAAACAAATTTATTAATTAAATATTAGCCAAAGATAACACTAGTGACCACAACGTGCAGTTTTTAAATAAAGGTTTTTATTATTAAGGGAAAACAAAATCCAAACCCACATGGCCCTGTGTGAAAAAGTATTTGCCACCCCATGTTAAAACATAACTGTGGTTTATCACACCTGAGTTTAATTTCTCTAGCCACACCCAGGCCTGATTACTGCCACACCTGTTCGCAATCAAGAAATCATGTAAATAAGAGCTGACTGACAAAGTGAAGTAGACCAAAAGATCCTCAAAAACTACACATCATGCTGAGATCCAAAGAAATTGAGAAAGAAAGTAATTGAGATTTATTAGTCTGGAAAAGGTTATAAAGCTATTTCTAAAGCATTGGGAACCCAAACCATGCTGAGAGCCATTATCCACAAATGGCGAAAACATGGAACAGTAGTGAACCTTACCAGGAGTGGCCGGCCAACCAAAATTACCCCAAGAGCGCAGCAACGACTCATCCAAGATGTCACAAAAGACCCCACAAACAACATCCAAAGAACTGCAGGCCTTTCTTGCCTCAGTTAAGGTCAGTGTTCATGACTCCACCATAAGAAAGAGAGTGGGCAAAAATGGCCTGCATGGCAGAGTTCCAAGAAGAACACCACTGCTGAGCAAAAAGAACATAAAGGCTAGTCTCAGATTTGCCAGAAAACATCTTGATTATCCACAAGACTTTTCGGAAAATACTCTGTGGACTGACGAGACAAGTTTTGGAAGGTGTTTGTCCCATTACATTTGGCGTAAAAGTAACACTGCATTTCAGAAAAAGAACATCATACCAACAGTAAAATATGGTGGTGGTAGTGTGACGGTCTGGGGCTGTTTTGCTGCTTCAAGACCTGGAAGACTTGCTGTGATAAATGGAACCATGAATTCCGCTGTCTACCAAAAAATCCTAAAGGAAAATGTGCGGCCATCTGTTCGTGACCTCAAGCTGAAGCAAACTTGTGTTCTGCAGCAGGACAATGATCCAAAACACACCAACAAGTCCACCTCTGAATGGCTGAAGAAAAACTATGAAGACTTTGGAGTGGCCTAGTCAAAGTCCTGACCTGAATTCTATTGAGATGATGTGGCATGACCTTAAAAAGGCAGTTCATGCTCAAAAACAGTCCAATGTGGCTGAATTACAACAATTCTGCAAAGATGAGTGGACCAAAATTCCTCCACAGCGCTGTAACAGACTCATTGCAAGTTTTTGGAAATGCTTGATTGCAGTTCTTGCTGCTAAGGGTGGCCCAACCAGTTACTAGGTTTAGGTGCAAACACTTTCACACAGGGCCATGTAGGTTTGGATTTTGTTTTCCCTAAAGTAAACACAAAATGCAGTTTTTAAATGAAGGTTTTTATTATTGTGTCATCTTTGAATAATATTTAAATTTGTTTGATGATCTGAAACATGGGTGACAAACATGCCAAAAAAATAAAAAATCAGGAAGGGGGCCAACACTTTTTTGATGCCTCGAAATACGAGTTTAATTCGTTCCGTGACTTTGCTCGTATCTCAAATTGCTCGTATCCCAAAACAGTTTTCCCCGTTTAAATGAATTGAAGTCCCATTAATCCGTTCCAGCTCGCAAAATTCCACTCCAGTTGTTTTGTTTATGTGTTTTGAATATGAAAAATGTACAGTACCTGTATTTATAAATGACAAATATTGTATAAAAACATACAGTAATAAAAGAGAATGTTAAAAATATAAACTGGTTTTACTTTACGGAAGATGCGCACGGAAGTTGAGGGAGGATTAAACAGGAGGAATTGTGTCTCGTACGTACACTTTCGCTTTCGTTCACTTACTCGCTACTGTACACTCTTAATGCTACTTTACACTTAAATGGAACGTAACTAAACTTCACTAAAATTATTTATTTATCAATTCATTCATTTATTACTTTCTAAAAACGCGTAAGCGATCATATCTAATACTATGCATGATTAGTGGTTCTGTTATACGGGTGGTTTATTCTATTTTCGCAGCTTTCTCCGCTCTGACCACGCATGCGCACGGACGGGCGCGGGGATTCTTGTCCAGAACAGAACCATACCGCCAACACTAATTGTATGCATATCATCTAATAAATTCTCTTTTGACAAAGAGGTCCTGACTGAACTGAAATTCGCTTTTCTCTTCACTTGTTTTTGCCTTTTTTGTCACTCTTTACTCACTAACATCTGCCGGTTGTTTTAATAGAAACCTGTCCGGTCGGCATATCGGATGCGGTGTAGTCGCACAAGTTCAAATTTTTTAACGGATCCAACGCTTAAAACGGACCCGCAGATGGTCGGCACCTCACGCAGCCCCTTTGCGACTCTCCATAGGAAATGAATGGCTTCCTCTTTATCGGCCGTCGTTTGTCGTGTGCAGTGGAAAGGCGTCTTTAACCGAGTGAGATGAAGCTGAGGCGGGGAAACAGAGCACACGTGGTTGTTGGGATCTTTGTTTCGGCGGTGGCGGCTCGGATGCTCGTATCTCAAAAACGTGCTCGTATCTCAAGCCAAAAATTTGGTCGAATCACAGCTCATATCTCAAAAAATTCGTATGTCAGAGCACTCGTATCTCGAGGCATCACTGTATAATTAAATGAAAATTGAAGAATGTCCCCTTATAGAAACATTTAATAAATGTGTTTTTAAAATGTGTTTTTACACTGAATGTTGTGATGAAAGAAGTAGTGAGATTGTTTGTCTGTCAAGCTTCCATAGCAACACCAGTTATCTTTGTCACATACACACATACACCATGAGGTTTTTCTAACAAGTGACCACTTTAAGCACCTTCACACAAGTTGACATTATTTATAATACTACCTATTTTTCAGTTCTTTACATGAACCCCATTCACTCCAGGTGATCCAGCTATAATAACTATAAGAGCTCAATAACAAATAAAATAATATAATCGCTATGAAAATGGTAGTTTGTGATTTCCATTACTGTAATTAAGTTAAAAATAAAATCAAATATCCCTTGGCTATGTTCCAGAGACCCCACTTTGAAAAACACTGACACATATAAATATGCACACATAGTCTTGTAATAGTGCATTTACAGAACATTAAAGACAATTATGCATCATTAGTGCTACATACTGTTATGTCTACACAACACAAGTTTATCTCTTGCTTTATCCTAAAATAACTAAAGTTAAGAAAGACAAAGAAATAAAAAACTGTCACTATGTCAGATTTTTTAGATTTCACGAAGGGCACACAGATAGAATCACACCTGAACACATTCTTTGCCATACTGTATGTTCTCACAGACATTTACATGCACATTGCTGAAGTTGCCCTTAACTTTAGGCGTCATGCATGGTGCCTCCTCCTTGCTGTGCCGTGTCAAAATGAAAGAGTAAACAAAGGGGCCCAATTCCCACATCTGCATTAATCATTCAAATGACGTATTGGCATTCTTCAGACTCGGCTGCCTCGCTTCCAAATTAACACCTCCAGGTTCAAGGG